>NC_031773.1:55123346-55184954 GCF_001522545.3 Parus major | reverse complement strand
TAGATATAGATATAGATATAGATATAGATATAGATATAGATATAGATATAGATATAGATATAGATATAGATATAGATATAGATATAGATATAGATATATAATGTTTTAACATGATTTGGTACTTTGATGTACTAATTTGTTTCAAAGCCAGAATTTCCAGGACTGGGTGTATTTGGTACCAATGCAAGGGCAAGCCAGAAGATCAGTCTTTCCTGGGCCAGCATAACCATTACATACATTCCATGACACACATTTGTGACTCACTCCTATGAGTCACATTTTTTATTATTTTTCTTATAATATTCATCATGTGGAGGAGGAAAAATGCATGCAAAGTAGCAGCTGCTCATTACAGTGATGCCTGTTCTTGAGTTTTTCCTTTTGCAATATGGTGATTGAGGATCTACACTGATCCTGTCAGCAGGCTGCCATAACTTGTAGTAAATGGGAATTTTGGACAAGCCTGTTGCTGAAGAGTTTGAGGGCATTTTTAAAATATTAAGACAATTTATACCAAGTTCTCTCAAGAGTCTGGAACTTCCCCTTAGTGCACCACAGTTACTGCTCATTGCCCACCCTGCAGTGTTGAGCCACATATCTCAGACTCCTTCTTGGTGTTATGAGTGACAAATACCAAACAGAATATTCTGTAATAATAGTAGAAATTAGCAAGATTAGTAGCTACATTTATGTTTGCTGAGGGCACCCTGGGTCACAGCAGTTGTTAACCATGCAGTCAACACTTTAGTTTCACGAGGGAAGCTGTGTTCCTCTCAGGAAACCTGTGAAGGTTGCCATGAACTGGGTCCTTCTGTGCTGAGCCTTCACTTCTTGTGGCTCACCTGCTAACCTGAAGGACCTTCAGTAATGGGTCTCCTCAGGGGTCAGATTATCTGGGCCCTCCTGTGAGTGGGATCATCTGGCAGGGAGTTGCACTCTGCAAGATATGAGCCATCTGCTTCTGCTGCAGCACATGGACCTTGCAGTTTGTCGATTCTTTATTGGGAACACTTTACTCTCCTCGTGTCCCTCCATAGACAGCCTATTCTAGGTGGCAGCTTCTGAGGAAAAGCTCAGGACCTGTGTTGGGAGTAGACTTGTGCTCTGATGGATCAACCAGATTCTGCCCACCAGAGAATAATGCTTCAGTCACAGTGCAGTATAGCCCTTGAGTTAGGTGGTGCCTTGGAGGCCATGGGGATTTATCCAAAGAATGTGGTGAGGTTTTATGACCCAAAGAAGACCCTGCATACCAAATGAGGCTTTGTGATCTGTTACAGCAGATTCAGTCCTCATTCCAGTATGGTGTAATTATTTAATAAGCCAAGATACATTACAAGCAGTGTATTTCTTCCACAGCTCAAAGTTATTTACAGGGAAATCAATAAAACACTTCAAGACAGCTGTCATTGTGACAATTATGGAAAAAATATTAGTCTTAATTTGCTGGTGGAATATTTAAGTATTTTCCAAATTAATTGTTCCTCTGAGGATGCAAATGATCCAACTTTAAATTAAGAAACTGAAAGATCTGACATTTTATAATGTATGGAATCTTTATAAAAATACATTAGTATGTCTAAGCATCCATTTTTGTGTTGCACTGCCCAACATATTTATCTGGTGTAGACTTTGTATGTTGACAGATCAAATACCTCCAAAATTGCAAAATATATTCTGTTGACCATTGAAATTTATAGTAAATAAATACTTTTTTTATTTTTGGAACACATTCCTTAGCCAGAGTGCCTGGTTTCCACTTCATAATGATGATGGTAGGCAATGAAACTGAGATCCTGCCCTGCCTGAGCAAGGAACTGCACCCTGCAGTAGCAGTCTACCTGTTTTCCAAGTGAATTATATCTGTCATGTTTCCAAAGCTGATTCTTTCAGCAGGTAATTAATTTTTCACAGCATCCTGCTTGCAGGCATGCTGCCAGTGGGGAAGGTCCATGGAATAAGCAGGGTCAGATCAGGTTGGCAGGCAGGAGCAAAGACGTCCTGAGGGACCCCCAAATGCTACAGGAACGGAGTTTTGCTCCAAGCTACTCCTAATATAGTGACACAACAAGATTTTGCATTATACCATGTAAACAGGGTTTGCCTCTTTATTCAGTGTGTATTTCCAATGTGGTTTACTCTTTGTTGCCACAACAAATGTAAATTTAAGTGGTTTCCTCCCTGGATTCCCTTTGCTTTCCTATGGACACATTACTGCTATTTCTGTTCTCTTGCATGCACTAAGTCTGTTTTGGGTTCTTCCAAAGAGGGAGAGAAACACATGAAAATGTTGTGTGCTGGGAAAAAATCAGATTTTATTGTGGTGGATATATTGTTTCAAATGTAGATAATTCTTTGATCACAGTGAGAGTGAAAGGAGTGAGGAACCAACAGCACTTGGAGGAATTTAATGAATGATAACACACACTAGAAGCAGTGAAAAAAATAATTAATTCAATACATATGGAGAAAAGTAAGATGATAAATATTTTAAATAGTTTGAGAAGAAAAATGTGGAGAATTATGTTCTGAGCAAAGCTACAAAAACCTCCCCACTTATGTCTTTTTAAATTTAATAGGAAAAAAGGATACATTAAAAACCATAATTTCTATAGAAAATGATCCTAAGGTTCCAGGGAGCTGAAATAAATGAGACGTTGGAAATCAACAATATTTTCTGATTTTTGTGACTCTAACTTTTATAATGGTTGATAATGTTCTATTTTCAAATTTTTGTTTCTGTATGATGCTTCTACATGATTAGTTCAGTATACATTTACAGTGTGCCAAATTTCCTCACCTCATATTCAACAGTTTAAAGAAAATGCAAACTAAAGCATTTACCATAACTTCTCAAAACTACTTTTCTGAAAAGGTGATAATGTATGACAGAAGAGATAACTCTGAGTGCCTTATCTGTACTTGAAGAAAAAGGTCAAAATAACTGTATTAAAAGTTTAGACAAAACTGTTTTCTTTGCCAGGCAAATTCGTCACATCTCAAAGATAATGTCTGAAGATGGGCAAGGAATTGAAAATAGAAAGTGAGCTAAAAGCCTGGTAGAAGTTATAACTTTAAATAGTAAGTAGATTTATAAATACGTTCTACTTGATCACTGCAGTTTATCAGACTTTAAGGGTGAAGTCTGAAAAGAGGGAGTATGACCTTTATACAAAGCCAGGCTGGGTATTATTCATGTGTTAAGACTTTTAGGATGTGATTAGTCAAATCCCAAAAGAAACATAGAGGTATGAAAAGTGCAGCCTATTCTGGAGTGGCTTAGAAGTGATAAAGGTGCCCATATTTTACCAGGCTCCTTTGGCCACTCCCTCATGACTCCATCTCCTTTGCCTCCCTTGGCTGGTCCCCAAGGATGGTGGCCCATAGCCTCGTCTTTCTGGTGGCCTAGGCCTAACCTCCTTGGAGCCCAGTGGTCAATCACCACGTAAACAGACTGATCTCACTCAACATCCGTGAGGAAAAGCCATCCCTGTGGTCCCAGTGCCATTTTTCCCATTCATTGCTGGCTGGATGCTTTCCTGCCCTCAGTCTGGTAATATCTTTTATTCAGATAAGTACAGGAGGGCAATGTTCCATATCTAAAATTTGAGACTCTGTTGGTTTCCAGTACTGTGGACTTTGCTGCCCACCACCTAGGATCAATAGTACTTGGCATGTCCAATGGAGCTCCAAAATTTCCTCACAGGGAACCTGCCTTGCTCCACATCTCTGCCCTTCTCTCTTCCTTTTCTCTCCAGAAAACCTGACACCCACTCAACAAGAGTTGTTATGGACACACAACCTCTGAAAGTTTCTACCTTGTGAAAGACAAGAATGATCTGAGTTTATTACATAAATGATGCTTGTTTCATTGATCTTGTAGAGTGTAGGGAGTTTTCAGGCATGCTGAATTCCTCACACTGGTGCTGTGGATGTGTCTGTCAGATCATCTAGACCTGAAACTGCAGCAGGTTGCAAAGATGTGCAAGCCATTGCCACAGTCATCCTGGGTTAGAGATAAGGAGTTTAACTACAGGTTGCTATGATGCAGGTTGTTTCATTATTAATATTAATAAAAATCCAAATAGTGTCTGTTGACTTTTTTCTAAAACTTTTCCTCATAAACCTCTTAGAAACAGTGAAGTAAATGTGTGAAGCATAGTCCTTCCCCCAGAAAAGCTTCAGTAAATACTGCTGTGAAAATAGGTTGAATCCTTTTGAAATAAGAGCTTGGGGCAACAAATCTCACTACTAAAAGCAACAAGAGAAGACATTGTCCCACACTGATTCCCAGTCAAGACTCTTTATTTTAGCTACTTTCTGCATTAATTGTGATTAAATGCTTAGATCCACATAGCTGAGAACAGAAAGATAATCTGCATGATGTCTCTGTACTTAAAACTTCTCCTGGGGATTTCATTGGTCAGTGTCCTGAAGGAGGATTTTGTCTTCACAAAAACTTTGTGAAGAGGGAGATCAATTTTCAGCTGAAGAACAGAACATAAATACAAATTTATCTTCCACAGTAAAAAGTCTCTTCATGGCTGTAATACTTCACTATAAATCAACTACATAAATCACTAGCTTTAAATCTTAGTTATACTCTAAATTAAAGGAATGCTTGACATGTTTTTTTTCCTTAATAGATATTGAGAGCATTTAGTTTTAAAATGGTTATATTAATTGTTTTCAGACTGCACCTAGAGTGGCAAATACACTGAAAACCAAACTCCAGTTCTGTTCAGTGTGGAAGGGGAAATTTTCTTATCCATGATCAAAATACTTTCAGTTGTATTGGGTCTGTACCTTTCTTTGGCAACTGCCATAAAAGATTTATTACATTTTGATTTCAGAGGAGATTTCACTGCCTGGAAATTTCCAGACACAGAAAGTGGGTAAAAAAACTTCATATAATTGATTATATATTGGCTCAGCATTATCTTTTATACTTCATTGCCAAAGTCTTAGAGAGTGGCTTGAAGAGAATTCCTGTTGCATAGTTTATAGGCTTCTACATGTGTGTACAAAAAACCTGTTTTACTATGGGGGTTGTTTTCTGGTTTTAGAGTATAAAATCTTATCAATCTCACCTAATGCATGTTGATATTACAAAGACGATCTAATTTCATACTGAACTTATGTGTTTGTACTTTTTTCAAGACTTCTTATTGCTTTGGCATTTTCCAATTGTTGTGCTAAAATATACAGGGGCTTTTAGTCTGCTTGCAGCTTCTTCTGAGATGTCATATACCCTGGCACACTGGAGTGTTTTGTTTGCTTCTAATGTAAATAGAAAGGATGAGAGCTTGGAAAGCAATGTAATGCCCAAAGTGAGCTCAGTTTGCTAGGACCAGGTTCCAAAATAACAAGACACTTTTGAATTGTTTCTTTTAGAAAAAAAAAAAGAGTTCTGCTTTTTCACTTCCTCAGAGCCCTCCTTAGGGACCACATTAGCTGTGCTTATCAGCATAGCTCTCCCTCCTCTGTTGCCAGCTCAGGCTGAAATACCTGTGAGATAGGAATGGATCATACCTGCTGCTCCCTGCCAGCCCAAACCTTCTCTGGTGATCTGCCCTGAGAGCAGACACTGCTTTGGCATCACGCTCCTGATTGTTGGAAAGGCCATACAGCTGTTGGGCTGTTTGATGGATATAAAGCTCGGGAGATGAAGGGTGGGGAGAGAAAGAGGAGGATAAGGAAGAATAACAGTCCTTGGAAGCATAGCATCTGTGAGAGAGAGAAGAGAGCAGAGCAGCTCCAGAGCAGAGCATGGGGTAGAATGAAAGTGCAGTTACAGGACAGCTGTGCTGGACAATGAATAATCAGTCACACACATCAAGACCCAGTGCTTCTGGCTGGGCTTTTCAGAAAGTCCTCAGTGATTTAAGAGCAGAACTACCATTGACTTCCAACGGGGCTAAAGCACTTTCCAAAATTTACCTCCTTACACATGAAGCTGTTAGCTGTTGTTCTTTGCACTTCACTCTTTTAAAGCCTTGTTCTTTTCTTGATTTGGCTGCCTTGGAAACCATGGACAGTTTCCATGGAGCAGTGCACTACAGTTTATACATATAATTATGGCCTTATCTTTATATTTGCTGTTTTTACAGCATGGCAATGGTCATCCCCAAATCTCTGAGAATTTGAAAGATAGCCTTCTCCTGGGAAAAGGATGTGAACCATGGAAATGTTCATATGTTAATGAAAATGCACTCCTCTCACAACTGTCTTGCTTAATCTAGCTCCTCATCAATATCATATTTGAGCCCATGCTTATTGTACCAGCTCTACAACAGACTCCCTTTAACTAAATGCAGAAATAGAATTTGGAGTTTAGCAATTGCCTTCAACACTCTCCTGCTATGTTGAGATACAAGGCCATGGTGGACCATAGGAGGACAGGGTGTGGTTTGCACTCTGGTGATTTTGGGTAAGGCAGGGACGCTGGAGAGCGGCCTCTGAGGGGTCAGAATGGGGAGCTGGAAATGTTCTTGCTATTGATATCAGGCACCAGCAACCTGTGTAAGGAGAGTGGGGGTTTTTCTCTACCAAATAATTTTATGATCCTTGATGACTTATGACCCTATTGCTATCAGATAAAATAAGGTTGTGAACTCCAAGGCAGAATTGAAGTCAGTAAGTTCCTATCTTGTCTGACAGCAAGAGCAAATACATGCATAATATTCTTACTTCATTTGATGTAGTTATACACTATGGCTTCTACTTAGTGTTCTTAAATTCTAATTTGTTCCCACATGAATTTGACAGTGTATTTAGCATCAGGTCCATGAAGAAAGGAGTTTATAGATGCATTTAAGGAGCATTTGAAGTGCTCTCTATTTAGACTATAAAATTCTTATGTTATTTCTTTGAGAAATTGGAAAGTGGTTTTGCACCAAAAACAATACAAAAAGTCATAATTTTTAAGTACTGAAAATGCAAAATTACACAGTTTAAACTGAGTAGTAACTTTACAAGTTCTAATGACCTTGATTAAAAGATAATGGTTGGGTGTTTTTCTCTTTAGAGAAAAAAGACTACAAGTTGGAGAACTCTGACAATTTTACGGCAGATTATGATGCTGTGAATTATCTTATTTCCAATTAAATGTTCCTTAAAATGTGGGAGAGGTGGACTTAGGTATTGCAGATGGATCTTGCAGTGAAGGAATAGTCACCATTAATGTTCAGTAAAGAATAATCATATAGATAAAACAGGCTTTAAACACTTTAAAGCCACACTTAATCATATTTTTCAGTGTATTCTCATCCTGAAAAATTTCTTCCAGGGAGAGGGGCAGCATCCTATAGGGCTTGAATCGTTACTGTATTTGTTAGCTCTCATGAGCAACTCAGTGGTGGGGATGTCTGATATTCCAGAACCAATTTGTGGGAAGAAGTGTAGGGTAGAAAGTAATTTGTTGGAAGGCCAGGTACTGAATAAAGTAAATTGAAAAATCTCTTTTAATAGGAATGTTTTATTTTCAAAGGAAAAATTTTATTTGGAAAATTTTGATTGTACAGTGATTTCTAGCAATAAAAGTTTGGTCTCCTGGGGCAAAGCAGTAGCTAAGGGCAGAAAGGTGGAGACTGGGTTCAAATACATCATATTATATCTTTATTATAAAAAATGTTTGCAAAATATATTGCATGTAAAATTACAAAAGCACAGCTGACATAGGCGAGGTATCCATATTTTTTTTCCCAAAAAGTGAAGAACAGAACTTTAAAAGCTTGCTGGTTTACAGCCATCTGCTGGATCTCCCCCAAACTCACACCTGCCTTTCCCTGCAAGGGAATGCTTTAGATTCATGCACTCATAGACAAATCAGTTATAGCTTGACAAAAAAGCCCTCTGTGATCCACAGGCATGTAATGGCCTGTGTTTTGAACACAGGTTTCAATTGACCTAACTTCTCTGCCTGAAGTACAACTGCTGTACGTGTTACCTGGCTTTGATGGGGTCAGGCTGTCACAGGCTATCAAGATTTTGTATTTATGCTTTCTCTTCTTCCAAATGTAAAGGCAAGACATAACATTTCTATCAATGTTTGCAGTGGATAGCCTGGTTTAGCTTCTAGCTTTTTCTGAGTGGTATTTGGATTGATGTTTGGCCTGCTTGCTAGTTCTGCTTTAAGGTAAGTAAATATTTCCTCTTTATGTTTTTCCATTTAATACTGTGGTTACCTACCTGTGACTGTAGCTACTTGTGTTTATAAGTGCTTGAGCCCAACTTTCAGCTGTCTCTGACTTTTTCAGAAATTTTGGTCAGCTTCAGCAAAAAAAAACAGGTTTTCAATATTCCTTAATGACTCTCAACTCTGATGTCACCCCCATCCTCCCCACTTGCCCAACCAGCTATTGGAAAACATCAAAACCTGGTTCAGGTGAAGGCCAGAACATGGGATCCATTCAGCAGAGGCAAGGGAAGTGGGCAGCAAGATAGTGCTGGCAGTGGTGTTTTGTGTCCTTTCCCAATCCAAGGACCAGTTGCATGGGAAGCTCACTTACTGTGTTAATGGATCCTGCTCAGGTGTTAGTTCAGTGTGTACCTCCTGCTGATTCTCTGACTGCTGAGCACAGTTCAATACCTCCCCCAAAATGCTGTAGTACCTGCTTTTAGGAGTATTTTTAGAGTTTTTAGTAGCTTTTCTCAAAAACAGATTGTACCTAACTTATTTTTGCCATATAATGCCCAGGATATCCACCTGTGACCAGGATCCATATTTCTCCTTAGCTAAAAGAAGTGTATCTGAGATCACTCCCCAGAGGAAGTCCTTAGCTGTGTTAGCCAACACTGTGCACACACTTGGCACAAGAGTGGACTGAATAGGTTTATTCTGAATTGACTGCTCTTCCATGGGATGCTGTTATAGGATGATCATGTCATGGAGATCAGGTTCTGAGATCTGTTTAAATAATTTGTTTTGCTAGTCTATTTTTAGCCAAAGTTATATTTGTATGGCTGCAAAAACATTTAAGTCTGGAAGCTGTTTGCACTGTCAAAATCTGCATGGTTTTTGTGAATTTGTTTATTTTATTTTTTTTACCTCTCTAAGCAAAAACTTGTGCTCTCTGGACAGAAGTTTCACTCTAGTTCTTCCTGCCAAGAGTAATGCAGGTAGAATTCCAGCACTCCAAGCTTCTGTTCAGTGTTTGGGAAAGAGCAAGGGCAAAGTTTGTACACACACAGGAGATCCCCCTACGCTGCACATGGAGGAAGAGATGACTGCACTTTGGGCAATCAAACTGTGTTTGTGTGTGTTGTCCTTGTAATGGGGAGGTTTCTTGAGAAAACAGACCTCCTTTTTCCCAAGTGAATTATTATGGTCATATATTTACATTTGTACTGTTCTGTGTGAAAGAATTGATGGGGTAGAATTTAAGATGCATCTCTGGCTAGCATGCCTTTTCAGAGGCACAGAGTCAATAAGCTTCCATCAGTTTTTGCCCTACCACATGTCCCAGTATGGAGCCCACTCATCTCATTGCTTTTTGGAATCAAAACTTGTCATGAGTCTTCAGGGTTCACCTTGACTTGGGTTATCAGGTCAGACTGAAATTAAGTTTTTTCCCTTGATACTTATCCTGAATTTTCCAAGAAACACAGATATGACTTTAAACTACTCAAACATTTACCCAGATCATAAAATGTGATTTCAGATTATTTTTTTACTAGGTTTATCATCAATTAAAATGAATATAAAAGTGAATTTTGTAAGTTGTCTTTAGCACAGGTTTAGTGGATAAATTTCTTAATTCTTGAAGGGTGATTCTTGTCCCTAAGATCCAGCAGAAAGACTTGTTTTCTGCAATTGTTTACTTGGATTTCAGAGAATTATCTACTGGAAATATTTCATTTCAAGCTTATCATGATCTGTTTGTGTATAAAGTTAGGACTGTATTTTCCCTGTGTGCACAATTTTGCATTTATTGAATAGAAATTTCATTAGATTCTTTATGTCTCAATCAAAAGCCTTCTGCAATTTTTTGTAGTCAATTTAGTTTTGACAAGTGTGAATAATATTAGATCACTAGCAAACTTTGATATCTTAGCATGTCTTGACTTCCTGGATTTTTCAGGGGGATGCTGAAGAACAGCAGTGTAAGAGAAATTTTCCCCATGGTAATTTCTCTATATTAAGAAAACTGAATAATTATTTCTACTCTTTGCTTCCCTCCTAACTGTTGATAATTCATATTGTCTGTGAGAAAAAGCTTCCTCTTATTTCTCTTCATTCTCTATAGTTTAGGTTGTTCAAAATACTTTCATGGTTGTCCTCCAGCCCATGGACTGAGTTCCAAAGGATGTGCCCACACTCTTGCACTGCTGGCCAGCCCTCTGAACTCCCGTTTCCCACAGGGCACCAAAGACAGCTCTTGGCTCTTTCTGGAGGCTTCCTCTTCTTTCTCTCCTAGCTAAATCACAATTTTCCTCCACAACCCTCCTCCTAACAGGATTAATGCACCACATTTGTTTTTGTTTACTATTTTGTTAACTACTATGTTTACCTTTTGTTTTTGTAGCATGTAAGCCTTTGGTGCCAGACATCACACTTTTGATGATATAAACAATAAAAGACAGTAAAGTCTTCAGACATTTGCAGCTTTCTAAGCAAGAAGCAGACAGGTGTATTCTGCTGCTGTAATTTAGCAGAGCTTTGGCCTGGAACCATTTTACCTTAGCTCTTGATAATTATTATTAGGATGCAGGATTAATTCGGACCTAAATTTTATCTCACTTGAAAGAATAAGTTTCTGCTTTAATTTTAATTATAGCTGTCCTAGAAGTCTGTGCTCACAGAGTTAATGAGAAGTAACACTTAGCTCTCTGGAGAAAGATTTTAAGAGCTCTCAGTAGCTCTTGGGGCTCTTATGTGTTATGTGTGTGCCATGTGCCAGCTCAAATGCTTCATGGGGTGGGTCACAAACAGGTTGTGCATCAAGCCGTGCAGTGCTGAGCTATAACACTGATCTGTCCCAAAGGCAGAGCTGCTGATGAACAGATAGGGAAATGTGCATGTGCAGGAATTGCTGCATTGGATGTAATGGAAAGACTGAAGGAAGAATAGAAGATGCCATATTAAAGCTTTTCACAATATTATTGGTGTTAATTTTAATTAGCTCAGTTATTACTGTTTGATTTTACTTCTTTGCATGACTATATTTCCACAACCTTTTTTGTGAGATCTGTGAAGATCCCTTTTATTACTTGTACTGGTTTTAAGTATTTTACTGGTTTTTGAGTACCTTTTAATTTATTTCATTTTATTTTGTTTCTAAATTTTACCTACCATGTTTTCACTAAGAAGAAGTAAATTGCTTTTAAAAGGACCTCCATTTGTGTCTTAGCCTGAGAACCTGCTCTTGGGTTTAGATTTACCTGTCCTTGAATCAGCCTATAAAATGGACCACATACAATCAAGTTAAGTGGTGTAATGACATCATCTGTAGTCTTAAAAACCAAAGTAAAACATAAGAATAAGGTTTCCTGATCCAATGCAGAGTCTGACAGATCTGACTCGTTGCTGAATAACTGTGGTGGCAGGTACATCTTCTGCTAATGCTTTTCTTCTTTAGCCAGATGATTGCAGAAGCATTTTTGATCTGAATAGCCAAACAGATGTAAAATCAATTTCTGTTACTGCTTTGCCAGTTCTATCATGAAATAAGGAATCTTCAAACATTTGCTATGTGGAATTCAGCTCATATGCCTGCAGAATAAAATTCTCTGGCCAAGGTGTCATGCAGAAAGGAGTCTTACAAATCTAAGCATTATTATTACCTTTGAAGTGTTGTATGAATTTAAATGTAGAAAATTGCCTGCCTTCAAGCTGCTGTCTTCAGGGGCTAGCTTCCCAAATTGCAAGAGATCTATATTTTGTGTCTGTCCTCCTAAGAAATATATTTAGCCATGTCTACAACCAAATTTTCTATCTCTTCCTACTGTAACATAGACGGGTCTGTCATACACTGATCACACATATTCATTGTGTGTATATACTCTGAAAACCCAAGGATAAATTTGCCAGCAGAGCCAAGGTAACTGTCAGTTGTACCCTGCTCTCTGAATTGCATCTTAGGGAATTTTTTCTGCTCATTTTCACTGCCACCCCTTGAACCAGCCTATGTAATAAGTTTGTACTATGTTCTGAAAACAGATGTCCTGGTAGAAAAATCTGTAGTTACTCTCCCATGTTATTATTATTAATTTGCCTCTTACATTTCTCCCTTTTTTCATAAGTTATCTGTTAAGTACCTGGATTTTTCTTGGTCATTTTTATTTTATTTTTGGAGAAGAAAAAGAGGTAGAATGAGAGGAAGACAAGAGGGACAGAACCATCAGTAGGAACAGCAGCTGTTAGCCAGTATCTAGAGAGCAGGACAAGCATCTTTGATACTGGCCCTAAATACTGTCCCAGGTGCTAACAGCTCCAGGGACTTCTTGACCTTAATGCAGTTTATCTATTTCATCTATGCTGCAATGGATCTTCCAAGTGCTTAGCCAGTCTCTCTCATTTAATGCTTGCAATGTTACTCATAAAACAAGTTATTTTAAGCTTGACTATATATAACGACCTTAAATCATTAAAAATGGAAAGATGTCTATCTTCAATCATGGAATTAAAAGGCCATGTGCTATTCATCAGGAAAAGAAAGACTACAAATATCCAATTTGGATTCAAGGCAAATTAAAGTAATTGTGAAGAATGTTCACAGTTAGTTTTCCTTTAGTTTTTAGCTGAGAGACGACATCAAGTCTTTCTGCTTATGAATATGTATCAACCATAATACAAACTCTTCTGCATAGGAAATTTGACTTAACTGTGTGTTAGGAGACAGTTTGCCTCTGTAATTATATTACCACTGAATACTGTATAAAACTCCACTCTGTATTAATTACACTTAACAAATACAGTGCTCAATATTATTATTACTGGGAAACATACAAAACAAAAGACATTTTCTAATTTCTTTGTAGACTGTATTCTGATACTAAGGAAATACCATGTGGTTATCTGAGTCATACTGGAAATCAAATGATTCAATGCAGATTAGACGTCATACGTATGATATCTGCTTTTCAGATTCAGACAAACACACTGTGTATTTCCTGACACATGTTTTCAGCCTTGTTTTTATGGTAATGTGCTTTTCCTTGACATTCTGATTCAGTTTTTAAAAGGACAACATGGCCTAATATACTGTGAAGGAGCATATGGGTTTGTTTTCTTTTTATGACATATATAAATCAAGGTCTGAATTGACCTCCTCTAGTTTCTCTTATCTTAATGATATTGATATTGAACATGGATATTTTATAGTTTATTCAGAAGTTTATTCAGGGGCATGTTGCTTTACCTTTCTCTTTATAGGACAACTACCTGAATTTATTAATATATACACCTTTGCTCAATGAGTCAAGACGTCTGGATTTTTGGGCTGGGGGGGAGAGAGAGAGGCCACAGTCACCCATTTCTTTCCATTCACCAAAGTGTTCATTGAAAGTGGTAGAGGGGCCACAGCTACTCTGTGCCACTGTGAGCGTCTGGAGGAGCACCAGGGCCAGTCCTGTGGGATGGCTGCTGAGAAGCGCAGGTTGCAGGAGCTGGTTGGGCTGGGGCCCTCCTCGTGGAAGGTCCTGGAGCTGTCCCCTGCCCCTGGGAGCCCCAGGCGCCCTCGGGCTCGCTCCGGCCAGCCGCGGGTGGGTCGGTGGCCGGCCGCCTGCGCAGGTTGTAGCGGCGCTGCGGGCGGCGGCTGCGGGCCCTGTCCATGGCCATCCTCCTGCGCAGGCGGCTGGGCAGGCCCACCACAAACAGCTCGTAGTCGTCGTCGCCTCGCACGGAGTGCAGCACCTGCTCCAGGGACTGCCGGCACACGGGGCAGTCCTCCCTGGCCTGGGCCCAGTGCCGGATGCACCTAAAGCAGAACTGGTGCATGCAGTAGGCCACGAAGGCCGGCTTCCTCACGGTGCCCAGGCAGATGGGGCACTCCGAGCCCACTGCTGCCTTCAGCGGCCCTGCCCCTGCAGCAGAGCCGCTTTCCCCCGTGCCTTCTTTGGCACCGCTCGCCATGTGCTGCCCAGAGAGACGTGGAAGGCGCTGGAAGTTGTATGGCAGAAGGGCTTGCTCGGAATGTTGAACTGCTCCCTCTCATTAGCGCTGCAAATGCGGATGTCAGGCAAGCAGAGCGACAAAGGCCACAGCTGTTGGCTGGCCTGGGGACAGGTGGAGGAAATGTTCAGGTCCCCCTGGAAGGAAACCTTCCCAGCTTGTCAGGGTAAGGTTTCCCCTCCCAGACCACCCCTACGGCTATGAGACATCATAATCTGATTGTGATTGGGTCTGTTGGCACCAAAATCCGGCACTGTGAGATCACAGTGGGCCATCCTCACCCACGGCACATGTCCATCTGGGGCTCCTGCAGAACAACTGCCCGCCGCATCCCCCTTTGGCTCGTGCAAAGAAAGTGAGAAAGAAAGGATATTTGCAGCCACTTTTGTGGGATCAAATGGTTTCTTTTTAGAGGTTTCCTTTACTGATAGAAATGACCTTGTTCCCCTCCCATTTTAAAATTTAATCATGCTGGTATTTTGGTGATGAAAATATAAACGAAGCTTCATTACAACCAAGTACATGCAGGGTCAGTCAATTCTTTCTGATGGAAAACTAGTGAGATGAAAATGAGACTGTTAATAGAATATCCATCACAATGATGAAACTGTTGATTGAAATTCACCCTCACATATAACCTATTTGTAATTTCTCTGTAACTATGTATATTAATGGCGTCTTGCTACTTTCTTATTAGTATTAAAATGATAAGAGGAAATGTTTCCAATTCAAAACCTTCTTGCTACTGGGTTTCACAAGAACAAACCTTAGTTCTTGTATAAAAATCAATTACTTTTATTGTCTGAATATAACTCAAGAATGTATTACATAGGGAAACAAAGGAGACTTATTTACCTTACTTCATGTTATGCTTAATATAATATGTGGATTTTTCCAGACCTAAAAATTTCTGAACTAAATTTTTGTTACCAAGAAGGAATCAGTATTTAAAGGTAAGTCTAAAGAATTTCAATAATGTTATTTGAATTCTAATCCAAGACTGAATTCAGTATGACTTTCCACTTTCTAGATGACAATTGTATCACTCATTTCAGTATGATTTTTACAAAGACCATATAAAAAAAGGATTAAACTCTGCTGCATTCTGTCTTCAAAATGCTATACAAAATTAATTATACTGGTCCTTTTTTCTAACTAAAAAAAAAAAAAAATTGAGCATGGAAAAGCTAAATTGTCTAAGGCATGGATGTATATGTGGCTGTTGTGAAACTTGATGGAGCCAAAGCTACAGTCAGATGGCTTTTGAATTAAGCTATGTAGCCCCTTATTAGTTAGGTATTATTTTTGCAAAATTTTAAACTTAAACTATTTAAAATCCAAATCTTATTTTTTATTCCACTGTATATCAAGGGTTTGGGAGTATCCTTCTCATTTTTTTGCCACCTCAAAACCCAGTTCTTCATTTTAATTTGCTGCCTCATGAAGAAAACATCTCTAATTATTGGCAGTGAAAACTAAGTTGTTCCAAAAAGTCTTCTTTATTCATTATCTATTCCCATTTCAGTCTGACCTTCAGTGTTTTCTTCTTTCAGCAGTGTTTCAGAAAGTAAACTATGAAGAGATTATTTTGATAGATGACAATATCCAAATGAATAAGGAAATTATATTAGTTCCTCATGTGGCATCACTGAAGCAACAAGAAAATAAACATGGATAATTTTGGACCTTTTCTCCCATTCAGAGCTCTGTGCTCTCCCCCTTCAGGGCTCTGAACAACAGAAACATGGGGATGAAGAGGACAGCTTCTTGTTTTCTTATTTTCTTGCCCTGCTAATCAATCCTGTAGCCAGGTGGCCCAGAATGGCTGCTTACTGTAAAGCAGGCATCCAAACTTTCTCCGAGTCCTGTTGTTTTCATTCCACAGGTAACAATGGGAAAGAAAGATCTAAGTTGGCACTGAATTTCTCAGTCTAGCAGAGCAGAGCACACATAAAGTTAAAACAAGGGCAGACAGCAAATCTTCTAAAAGATCAATGCTCATATCTCTAACCCAAACTGTGTTGTGGCTATCTCTGGCATCATAAACAGCACTGGATTTTTCTAGCAGCAGTTCGTGCCAAGGAATTAAATCTGGCATTCTGTACTGCCATAGTAAGGCAGTTA
Source organism: Parus major (assembly GCF_001522545.3). NCBI lineage: Eukaryota > Metazoa > Chordata > Aves > Passeriformes > Paridae > Parus > Parus major. The sequence continues at coordinate 55,168,717 of NC_031773.1, read as the reverse complement.
GGGAGTGATCTTCTATTGACTTCACACTCATATGAGCTGTATTTTTTTATAAATCACCACCATCTTGGCATGCAGAACATGCAGAAGGAAGATCTGAGCTTCAAGGCATTAGAGAAATGTTATGAAAATCAATTGGAAGCAGTGATTAACTACTTAGTGCATCACAGAGCAGCATTTCCTCATTCTACAAAAGGGCAATATATGGTTATAGGTCACAACGCAAAAATGTCTCTTCACTTGTAAACTTTCACAAGTCACACTCTCAACCATTTAAAATACACTACTTTTTACACTTATGGTGGGATCGACTCCATGCACTTTCCATACCCTGAAGAAGCAATAGCTTGCTTTTATCTGTTGGCAGATTGTGTAATGGCAGATGTTTAGCAGTGTGTATGAACTCCAACAGGAGGTATTGGGTAAGTACATGTGCTATGAGTCTGAGTTTATAGACCTCAGCAGTCAATGACATCTCATACTACTGCATCCTTGCTTAAATTGTACTGTGCAGCAAAGTATCAGCAAACAGGCCAGCTAACAAAATGTCACTCATGAACCTCGGCATTTTGCACCTGGCTATGGAAAAATCTACATTAATGGCACAGTCAACAAAATTGTTTACTGAACTTGCACCCTGCTGCTAATGACCGACATAAATAACTGGTCAATACCTTGCATGAAGAGCTTCTCTGAGTGGATGGCTTGCTTTCCACTTTCTGAGTTAAAAATTACATTATTGTATCAAAAGTCATTAATTTGATAGACATATAGGGTGCTTCCTCCATCCCCAGAATCACTGTTGTAGGGGAGCTAATTTAGTCTGATTTTCAGCCACTCTCAGCATCCTGCCAACAAAACAGAAACAGGACCAGTATGGAGACAATAAACTATAGATCTGGTGTCTAGAGAAATACACTGCAGGAACTCATGAATTCTAAAAGTGGGGCTGACCCAAAAAGACTGCAGTCAAACATATCTGCATTCAGACAATTGGCAACCTCTTTTTGAGAACTGTAACTCTACAGAAGATTTAAGCTTTTCATGCATGAAGCCTAACTGCATCAGCAGATGCCTTAGAAAACTGGAGAGAGTTTTCTGGGATTGTACAAACAGGGATTAGAAAAAGAATCACAAATGTTAAAGAATGCTGACCACCAAGTGAAGATGTAAAAAACACAGTACAGCTGACTGACTGAAATTTCAGAAAAGCTGTCTTGCCACAAAACAGCTGCTGCCAAACTTCAACTTGTAGATGCAGGACTGTTTCAAATAAACTGGAAACACTTGAATTGGATTTGAATGTGTTATATGGCAACAGATAATATTAAGAAGCAGGATGTTATGCATTAAGTAAAAATAAAAATAGAGGTTTTATACAATTTTTATTTTTCATTTTCCTCTGCTTTGAAAAACTGCTATTTGGCCTAACATCTTCCAGTTGGAAACTCAGTCTAAACAAAATGTATAATTTTCCCTTTACTTTATATTATTGGTACCATTCTAGGCAATTCGTCCTGTTTGTTTAGGGTTTCAACCTTCACAATATCTTTGGAACATTATAATGAAATAAGCATTCTAATAGCCACTTAACTGAACCAGGTTTCAATTACTTGGTTATCCATGTTGACATCAAGTTAGAGGCTTTTGTTCTCTTTTCTCAGACTGCATATTTCTTTGCTATTTGAAGTACTAAGAATAATACTAGTTCAGCTCAAATTCCCAACAAACTTGCAGGCAATATGTTTTCTCCTACATGATGTGGTCCTGCATAAACAGACCTTGTCCTGTCACATTTATAGAAGTTCTCAAAGTGGCTGCCACAACCACCTCCATGAACTTTTCTGCAGACAGTTTTCTATTTCTTCCAATTGTTCTTTCATTAATTCTTCCCTTGCCATCTCATTTAGAATAGATCTTGCACAATTTTAGTTCCTCATATTCTAAAATCCAAGCCTCTTTCATGATGTTCTATCTTCCCTTCTGAGTGCAGTTCATAACTAGGTGATATCTGCTCCAGGTTTCATTCTTTTGGGTTTTTTTATTTCTTCCTTCCTTTTTGCCATTGGAAGATCAAAACCCATTGGAATTAAGACCTCCTGATGTAAGCCCTTTCATCCCAATAAATACATTTGCATTTATCATTACTTTTATACTTCTCTGGACTGAAAAGCACAAGTGTTCAATAGTTCTTCCCAGGCAGACTGTTTTTACCCTTAACCAAGTCTGAATGTTCCCCTGTGAATACAATGTGTTTAATCTCTACATTTGATCAAGGGTTGATTGTTGGGGTTGCTCCATATCATGGTTTAGGAATGGTGTTCCCCAAATGATCTAACTGTGAAAAGAAAATGTAAACATATTTTTTATCCAATGTGTTTAGGTTTCTCTTCAGACTCACTGTCTTGATACTAAGGAAAAAGAACCTGTGGTAAAACTCTGGCACAGACTGCCTATTAATTGTATACTAGCCAATTAATCACTTTGTACCACCTGATAAAGAAAGATAATAATCTTGTCATTGTCTCATTCTCACATTTATTTAGGTTCTAAACTCAATAAATAGGACCTTCTCTTAACATCTTGTTTAGCAAAAAGAAGACTCACAGGCCTACTACAAAACCGAAACATACTCTTGGCATAATTTCCCCATTAAAGAAAAAAAACAAAAAAAACCCTTTCTTTTTAGAGGATTGCGTTGTTATAGCATATTAATGCAAGCATAATTATGAGAATTCTCTAATCCCTAATCTACCTCTTCAGAAAGGATGAAGACTCTTGCATTGATCCTCTGAGTTTATCATTGTTTCCTCTCTTTCTGATGTAGGGCTGCTGATAACTGAATTTATAATGTGCCTTCTGCATCTGAGTCCAGAGCATCCATATGAGCTTTCAAAACTGTTTTTGAAGAGGTGCTTTAATTCTTGATTACACTGACTCCTGCACACCTTTCACTCCTGTGATCAAAGACTCAACACCCCATCTGCAAATACGATGCCCTTATTCATTTAGCAGTGTTCAGACCTTATCGGTTGTGTTGATTATCTGCTCTACCTTTTTCATGATATTGAGTTTCTGCTTTTAAGTAGTAATTGATTTTCGGTCCGTTAAAACAGAGGATGGATTCCTTTTCTTGCTTTCTCCTCTTATGTCCAGCTCTTTAAACTACTCCAGATATGCATCTGGAAACACAAAAAATCCTGTGATCTTTCCTTTGCCCCATGATTGAATTTTGCTGTAATAAATTTCCCTTGGAGTACTGCCTTTCTCTCTGGCTGCTGTGACCAAATTCAGGTCCAGGCACCAGCTGCTAGCCTTTCTGCATCTTTCCAGCAGGGAGTTTTCACTTACCAGTAAGACAACAGGACCTGTTATTTCCTTTGGCAGCCCTAGTTAGAGGGAATTTTGGTGGTATTTTTTAATCTCAAGTCTGTCTTAGTGTTTGCAAGTTTCTCTTGTGACTTGTCCCTGCAGTTGGTAAAGCAAAAATAAAGCAAGTGTTCTCAAGACATGTTCTAAGAGTGGAAATGTGTTTCTTCCAATGGCAATGCTTGAAACAGTGGCCTTGGACTCAAAGCAAAGTCATTTTAACAAGCTTATAATTATGATATGCCCTCAGAATTGCCTTTGCTATTTGTACACTATGCTATTTGTACCTTTTGAGTATTCAGCTTTTTATATATATGTTTATACCCTTGTTTTGCACCATTTCTTCCAACTTCTGTTCCCCAAAAGCAAAAAGTTAGCAAAGCTGTTGCCCGTAAAATTTTCCATCATTCCTTCATTAATGTTCTTTTAATTTGACTAGAAAAAAACTGTTCTGATATATTGAACTGAAGCCAAAGAAGGAAATCACTGGAAGAGAAAGGTAGAGGTAGTCTATTAAATAAGAGAAGGAATATGGAGCAAAATCAAATTAAACAATTGTAAAGGATGAGAGACACTTGAAAAGCATGTAATTATTTTAGAAAGAGGGAAAGGCAGAAGAAAAAAACTAAACAAAGAATTAAGTGTGGTCGTAAGCAAAGAAATTATATACACAGCAAAAACTTAATGTTAAGTGGAGGGTTACCTTTACCTCAAGATCTAATGCATCCATCGGGGTCATTCTAAGAGAAAGTATTTTAACACCACATTTGCCATCCTTCTTCATCTTCAATCTAACATTAAAGTATGCACATATTTTTTAGTATTCTGTTTCTCTAGAAAATGGTGGGAACAGAAATTGCTGGATGTAAATAGCTCCAACTATAACACAAATTAAAGGGAAAGATTTAATATTTTTTAGTTAAAATGCATCATAATTGTTTAACTCATATCAGCTTCTTTAATGCTTTCAAAACCTAGCCTAATGCAAGCTTTTTTTGCCATGATTCTTTACTGTAGCTACACTGAAACAGAGATAGACCTTATCTGCTTCTTCTTGTAATAACTAGATGTCAAAAGTGACAAAATTATTTGTTCTTTCTGTTTTCTTCTTATAAGTCACAATACATTGAAACTGAAAGGATAAACTTCTGGAAAGTGAGACATTCTCTGGTAAGGCATCTAAAATTTCTTCATGAGCTTTTCCTTTGTATTTGTTGAAGAGGGAGGTGTTTCCATTTAAATTTCAATTTGTCTGGTTTTTAACCTGCACTAACTTTTTAACTTGCACTAATATTATCTGATTTTTGTTTCAACATTAGCTTTTATTATATGATATATAATTTTGTACCCCAGAAGCATCTACCGTACCCTATAAAATTATTCCAATATTGTTGCCTTGATGCCCAATGAAAGCCAATCTGAGAACAGACATTAAAGTCTTTGTTAAAGTTTGTTTTGTGTATCTTTAAAATAAAGAAGAAAACAAATCTGGACAGAAGTTATACCTGGCAAAGATATCTGCACTGGCCAACTTCTGCAGTTTCTGATAGGGAGAGGTAAAACAGCACTTAATATAAGTTTTAAATACTCTTCTAGGTGGTCTTTATGATGTCACAATGCTTTTTACTAATAGGATACAAATTATTTTTAGGAGAAAAAACGCCTTCTGTATAAAAAATATTTCTCCCAATTATAATGATTTGTCTCTCTCCAAAAGCCTTCTGAGAAAAGCTGTTTATCCTTTGTACCTCTGTCCAACCTGAAGAAGCTGGATGCACAGATACCCCTTCAGGGCAGGATTACATACACTTTAGAGGCTTTAGAATTACAGAGACAATAGCACATCTGCTTTCAGCCTCATTCACTATACCACAGAAATAAACACACTGTTTTTTCTACAAGATGAGAAGCTAAGGTAGTCTCTGTAGTCTCTCCTTTAAAAAAAAAAAAAAAAAAAAAATCAGGAAAAAGTAAGAATCTCAAAACACAGTCTAGTTTCTGGGTTTATTCTTGGAACAGACAAGCCACATGCTGCTCTCTATTCACAGCTTGAAGAAAACACCCAATTTAGTCCTTATTGTGCAACAAAGAAACTGTAGTTTCTACGAGGAAACTGAGGACTGCACACTGACCACATTTTCTCATTATAAATAGCAGATCACAGACTAGGAGTACTGTCTCTCTCAGATTATATTGTTATCCCCATTGTGCATTCTTGATCAAACACCTCATCCTCTGAGTGATTTTTATATCTCCTTCCAATACGTTGCCTTTAAAATTTAATGTTTCCAAGTTGTTATTTTCTCCTTCAGCTTCTCTGTCTAACTTCTGGTAGTCAGTTTGCAATTCCAGAAACTTAGCTTCTTTTTAACTAAGCAAAGTAGTAGAAACCCCCAAACTGAGTGTTGTTAACATAGAATCATAAGAATGTTTTGTGTGGGAAGGGACCTTTAAAGGTCATCTGGTCTGACTCCCCAGGCAGGAACAACTTTTACTAGACCAGATTGCTCAAAGCAAATTGGGTCTTAAATTTTCAATGGCAAAGATACACATACAAACCAAATCAAGAAGTTGGAATAAATAAAAACAGTACCAGCAAACAAAGTTATTTTTGTTCTCTCCTTTTCCAGGTACTGTATAAACAACCATGAACTAAGAAAATTGTAGCATGTTTCTTTGCCACTAGATCAGCCCGAATGATGAAGAAAACAAAATAAATGGGCTTCAAAATCCAAATTCAAATGGGAACTCCACTAGTAAAAATAGTGAAAGGGAAGCTTTGTAATTATTAATAGCTGTTAGCAAAAGGATATAAAATTTGTAACTCCATCCTAGAGCTTGCTTTGTACATAGAGAGAAGAGACTCTTGGTAGAAATTGCTCCTTATATAATGCACAGTTCTTCAAAATACTGAGACACAAGCTATATTTTAGTGGTTATTCTTACTGGTAAATGCACTGGAAATGGAGCAGGTGAATCAATTTCTCACCCCTTGGTACTGTTCACCTGATCTTCTGAGATGCGGAAGGCAATAGAAAAAGCTTTGCATCTGGCTATCAGCTTCCAACCTGTGAGGGACATGTAACAAGGCTGCATACCCACAGATGTTCAGCTGCAACAAAGACACTTATTTTGAAGTTAAATCAAATACATGGATTATGTGCTCTGGACATAGTGCTGTATTGATTCAAGTGAAATTTTGCTATCGTTCAAGTAACCAAGGTTATAAAATTGATGGAGTAAAATCCTACATATCAGACAGGTTTCAAATACTGGGTGATCCTCAGCTGTCTCAGGCAACAGCTCTCTTTTGACAGACCGTGTCTCAAAAGCAGCCTCAATGCAGCTGCACCACCCACCTGAAGAACATCTTGTGTACCCCACACAACAACTTTACCAAATATTTGATACCCCATCCGTGTCTGGTAGCTCAAGATGATGCTATGGATTTCTTGTCCTCAACAGCTCACATATGATTAAACCCTTTTAAAAAAGTTACCAACCAGATGTCTATGTTTTCAGTGCATTAAATTGTGCTTAAAATAGAGTACTGAAATATTACTATTTTGGAAACAGCTGGAAATGAGACCACTGATAATCCAGCTTTCTCTTTTCTGTCTCAAAACTTGCCAAGAATCATTTGCTAGGTTGTGATGTGTCAGCTGACTATCAGCTGAGAAGTTTTATTAGAATTTGTACAAATTCTTGAAAAATTTTAGAATACTGATACTGAATAATTCATCCTCTGTGTTAAGTATCCTCCTCCAATGTAATTCCAATAAGTAAAAGTGTTTGAGTTATTAAGGATAACTTAAAGGCACCACATACTCTCTAATATTGAACAGAAACCCCAAGAAAGGGTTAATCATGTCATAATGACTAGCTATAACTAAACCACAATAATCTACATATGGTTTGATTGCCAGAACAAGTGATAAATTTTGGAAGCACCCTTATAAAGACTAAAAATCCTATTATGAAGCAAATATTCTAGCCAAACACATCACTAAAAATTAATATAACCCGATGAAAACTGTTTATATGGTAATGCTGCTTAGTATTGTTCAGCTGTTGGCACTTTTTAACTTTTCTGTACCAAATGTTTAATAAAATGCACAAACTTTGCCAAGTTGTGAAAAACCTGAATAAGCTTAAAAATCTTTTGGCAGAAGTGTGACAAGGCATGGGGAAGTAGCTGCTACAGTTCTAGAGAAAGTGTATAGAGGAATTTCTTTTTGTAGATGGTTTTATTATGGAGGATCCAAGGCAAGTTGAGAAAAATGCACATGACAAGAAGACCTGCATACAAGACAAAAAAAAAAAAAATAAGTGTTGAACCTGTAATTCTTAATACTTCAACTACCATGGTGTGTGGCTTGCTGTTCTTTGAAATATGAAGATGTTTTTTCATCTGTTGCAAACAAAATCTGCATTAAGTTGTGTCTATCTTATTAATACTGCATTTATTTTTCACAGTTACTACAATGAAATTATATGTTCTAACATCCCTTGACCACATATTTTTATGATCAGTAACACATCATTAAGAGAGAAAAAGAAAAATAATTGATACTCATAGGGTTGTGTTATAACTCTTAGGGGAGGGGAAACAACAAGTTGGTTTTTTTTGTAATTCATGATTTCCCAAGAAAAAAAAAGGTCCTCTTTATGAATACAACGCACACACAAAACTAACTGAAGCACTCATTAATGGCAGGTATTTAATTAATGACATGTATTTAATTAAATAAGTAGATGTCACTTTAATAACCTATAGAAACTCCCCTGGCTAAGACTCAGAATTGATAAATCTGTTATGTCTTTAAGTCTTATGTACCTTGCACTAATCATCTAGCCTCTAATTTATTTTATAAATAGGTAAAGCAAATTTGTAGCATTAATTTGGATTACAGTTTTAGCAAACATAAGTCAGACTGGATGCAACCTTTATCAACACATGACTTCCAGTTTGTTATCATTCATCATATCTCTTGAAATTAACTTATATTAATTTAGCAGCACCAAAAATGTTATGGGAAAGGTGACTCTAGATTTTTCAGCAATACATATGTCATCCACATACATAGCAATCAGTCTCTGCAGACACAAAGTATGTTTTTAATATTCCCCTAGAATCAGGCTAGCCAAAGACAAACTACCTTAATGGAAGGCTTCCAGAGGACAAAGCAATGTCCATCCTTTTGGCTGACTGAGGTAATGTTTCACATTCAACTGTCTGGCATTTCTTTGTACCATGATAAATGCTGGATGCTGCAGCTAATCCATTCTGAAATTTCACAGTGTTTTCATGGCATTGCAGTGCAAGATTTTTTGTGGCAGATGCAAGCATTAAAAGAAATAAATAGGGGAAGAAAAGCAATGAAAAAGTAGCTAGGTTCACCTTCCTCTCTAATTTCTGACCAAATAAGAGGTGCACCATTGTTCATGAACCCCTGGGGTAAAACAAAACTCCTGTGCCTGCTCAGTCTTCATTTCCTATTAAAATTTAGGCTAGAGAAACCTCAAATAATTACCATTAACTATAGAGAATGGAAAAGGAATACTTTAGGATAGGATTGGGAGAGTGAAGACACAAAAACAGGTCTGGATAGGCCGAATGAGAGCGTTGAACAGGAAAACTCCTGATTGAACCACTTTTTTAAAAGCTATATTGAATTCAGAGACCAATCTGCCACAGGGAAAATGAGTGTCCCAGAAGAGAATGAGGGGAATTCAATGAGAGACTGAAAATATTAAACACACAAAAGTTCTGGCATCAGAGGAGGAGGAGAGGAAGGCAAGTAGAAGATTGATGCACAGAGCACAGAAGTTTATGGAGTGATGTAGAGGAATTTATTTCAAGAGTATGCAATAATTTGGTTACCTGTCACTTTCAAAATGGACAAGAAAGATAAGGAGGAAGAAGGAGGACTGCTAGGATTAGTAGAGGAGAAAAATTTTCATATTCCCTGACAGTAGTCTCTTTTGTAATGAAATGTTGTATTTTTGAGGCATGATAATATTACAAGTCAATCTCCTCTTCAGAGTTTGAGTGTATCTGATTAAATAAAATATAAATGAAGATTTGAGGTCCCAAGAAAAGCAAGTGCTTCTGTACTCAGTCCAATGTCAAGCTGTCTGTTGAAATGCATTATCATTTTAAAGCGTGTCTCATCACTTCTTGCTTTATCACTCCTAGAAAGAATACATCTGCAAAATTAATATTTGGGTATGCAAATGCTTAGTTTGCATTCTAAGATGAGGGCAGACTGCACCTGAAAAAATCACAGGACTGCTTTCCTTCAAGCCTGACATGTGTTCTGAGCCTTGGTATCCTTTTCAAAATGAACCAGAGGCTCACACTCTTTGGGTCTGTCGATTTTTCGTTAGCTGAGTGACAATCATTTTAGAGGAAAATCATTAATTTTTTATTCAAATAACTATGTTCATTTAAGTGGTCTTGCTTGAATTTTCTGTTGCTGGGGAATGTGTAAAAAGCACAAGGATGGACACATCTCACAATCTCATCTTGCTGTGGTGATGACACAGCAGACAATATGAAGGTTAATCTAGCAATTCAACAGCTATGAGCATGAGGCTTATCAGGCTTATTTAATAAATCTGTAAAAGATCCAGGCCTGGAGAGATGGAGACAATCATTGAAGTCTTGGTAGATGGTAGGTTGAGATAATTTGCTAAAACACTTAAAAATTTTTAATAAAAGTTTACACAAATGTGTTGGTGCTCTTTATACTCTGAGACACTAAATATCACAACTCAGCTACAGTGTTCACAAATAGGGTATAAAATAAGAAATATTTTAGGACCTTTCTAAAGGGAGATTAATCTTTTAAGACATGACAAGGAAGCTCCATATAATTAACAAACATAAACATTTCTGCCTCTTTGCTTGGTAATAAGTGCATATTATGCCTACTTAAATGTCAACTGCTATTTTTTGTATCATTAACTCACACAAGAGCCAGATGCTAAATAGCCATTTCAGTAGCATAAATGATGGAGCAAACTTTTGAGTAGGAAATAAAAATTTTAATACACGAGCAGAATTGTACATCCCTAGTAGCCAGCAGCCATTTGGAGTTGGCAGATCAGCTATGTGTTTCAAAACCTTTGTGACTTACAAAACAAAATGCACAGATAAAACTCATAACATGTTGCATACTAAGAGTTTTCCAAATGCATGCTAACAGATACATTTTTGTGGTAAAGGTTAGAAGACCTTCAATGTACTCAACTTTTATTTTGTCAGATAGGTGAAGAGAGGTTGAGGGGTCTTGCTTACAGAGATTTCCTTTTCACTGTGTTTGGATGAGCTATTCATTGCGGATTTAACAACTGATGCTTCTTTGTATCTATAGACTGTCTGTATCCTACTGCAAACTGTTATTATTTTAACAAAAAAGAAATTTTCTCCCTACATCAAGCATTTTGGAAGATAATACTACTCAGCTTGATAGTCCAGTGGATCCTGCTGGACTGTGCACTTTCCTGTGGGGTGTGATGTGTTGGGCATCATCAACCCATGACAGAACCCTCAGGTTCTGGAGTTGAATTCACAAATTCTCTTTGACTGCCTCTTCCAACCCCACGAGCCTTCTCCTTTTGACACATACACATCAGTCCCATCCAGAGCACCAGTCCTGACCTGCTCCATGAGCACAGGCTCATGGAGAAGCCCCTTAGTCCAGAGGGCTTCTGTTCTGTCTGTCAGCTGTGAAGGCACAGAGCAGCAGTTTTGGCAGAGTTAACATCAGTTCTGGTGCCAGGCAGAGCAGGAAGAAGAGCTGAGCAAAGCAGCAGAGTGTGAAAGCCCCAACCAGTTGCTCTGTGATGTGATCCAAGAGTGCTGTACCTCTTGTGTTACAGATCCCTGTCACACCGAATTGGTGCGAGCAGACACAACACAGCCCAGACATGGGATGGCCAACTATGGCAGCACAGTTTTGAATAGAAAAGACTATTCTGTATGGATACCTGCACACAGCTCATCTTAGCTGTAGTGGCAGTGTACTATTCAAGGGCTATTTTAATTAATAGCATTTAATTTCCTTTTAAGTACATTTTTGTTAATCGCGTTACAAACAAGCGTTATCACATGGAGCTGCTATTGGTAAATAGTACCCAGCTGTGCTGTGAGCAATCCAAGGATGCTGTAAAGGCTGACTAGTAAGTTGTACTTGGTGGTGTTGAGTCCAAGGTTTGTTGACATGGTTTAGCTTCCATTAGTGTTCCAGCATTACCAAAAGAACTGTGGATGGCACAGCCTTATCCATTGTTGTTTCTACCTAGGCTCTTAGTTCTCAGTGACTTGTAGTCCAAAATGGGGCTGCTTATAAGGGAGCAGATTTGCTGAGTTTCATGACAGTCTTATTTAATAGGAAGAGAAAGCTTGTTTCCATGGCCATTACTGCAGACTTCAGAGATCCTTTCTATTTCCTGAATCTGAAATTCCAGATTTATCTTCCATTTCCTTTGGTAATTAAGTCTCTTGGTGGATATATACAAATTCATGCTGCTCTATATTATGTCCAAAAAATAAAAGCTTACTTTTCAGCGAACCGCTGAACGTTTTATCAGGTAGACATACTTCAGCAAACACTTTTAAATGCATTTTATTTAATGCTATGACAAAATGCTGCAGAAAATATTTTAAAATGTCATGAACTTTACAATTTCAAATCATATGATATTGATTAAGCTGTGAAGCTCACTGATTTTGACTTAGTGGATGTCTCTTATCATGCAAGGAGCACAGCTACACCAGAATCACTCTTGCTGAAGTACAAGAGGGAGGGCAGCAAAGGACATGAGAGCTTAAAATCACGTCTGGAAATAATGAGGGTACTGTAGGAACTTTTTGAGAAAGACTTTTATGGAGAATATCTTTCTTTTTTCCCCATATCACAGAAGGAAGAACCAATAATTCCAGGAATCCCTTTATTTCACCTCGTTAAATCACTCAGCTAGTTTGGTCTAATCAAACTACAATTCATAAGTTTCATTTCTGAATTGTAGATATAGTCTTGTTATCCTTTTGTTTTTATAAAAGCAAATAATTGACTATCAAACTACATTTCCTTGTCAGCTACGTATTTCCAGCCTTTGCTCTGCAAAATCACACACTCTTTTCATTGTGTCCATATTTCTCTTTTGACTGAGGTTCTCCTGATCGTTTTCTTGTTCTGCTTGCACTGGGCTAAGGAAGAGGACACTTGTATTTACAAAGAGAAGCTGTCCACATTATATTCAATCTTGAAATGATGTTTGTATTTTAGAGAAGAGTTTTAATATATCAGTTTCACCTTGCTGATTATATTTCCCACTACCTTCTTTAATAACTGACTTAATATTGCTCCTACCAAATCTTCCCCTTGAGCCACATACATGTGTTAAATTACTTCATAATGCAGAGGGCTAATAGGTGAAGTTCACTTAAAAAATCCCTAAGCAATTTAAATGATGGTAATATCTAAACCTTTAAATGGTAAAAAAGAGTTTTCCCATCCTATTATGAGTTTGGGTTGTTTACAGTTGGGACTTCAGACATAAATATTTTCATTAATCAAGTCAGAATAATAACTGGAAGAAAAATTGATGAGGAGATGAATCAGTTAAATCAAGGGAAAATCCTTTAATCAAGGTTGCAAAATATTAATTTTTACCATTTCAGCAACCTATCCATTATTTTGACAAAATATCATGACTTGCTTATTCTGCATTATTGCTTTTAAATTACAGTCACAGGTTCAATAATTTATGTTGACAGATTCAAACAATTTGATTTAACATTCTAAATTCAAAATTCTTGGCCTAGCTGATGTCACAAAATGCTGTACCACAAATGTTCCAAGTTTACCAGACAATCCTTGTGTGGTCAGAGTGCTCAGGAACCAAAAAGAAATCACATTACTTTAGAAGGAATCACTACTTTTACTGATTTCATTCTGTTTAGTGGGGGAAGGCAAAGGGGGGAGGAAGAAAAAACCCAAGCAAATAAATATAATTTAGAAACTGTTTTTTTCAAGAAGTTGACCAAAAGAAACAAACCCAAAAACTGGTTTTTAATTAGAAACTGTCAAACAAGTATCTTTAAAAATATTTTAAAACAGAATTCTGATGCAATGTAGAAGGTTTGATCTTGGGGAACTAAACTCACAGGAAAAAAGATGCACTTTGCCTTTACAGTGGGTTTTCTTATTTTCTGAGTTTTCCTTTAAATGTTTTTCATGTCATAAAGTGAAACATTGAATGACAGGAGGAGCACTTCAATCACATTGTCTAACCCATGAAAAGGGATATGAGCACACTTATGCAGTTATCTGAACACAGACGTGCATGTTGCACAGAGTCTCTTCTTGTGCTGTTGAAAAAAAATTTAACTAACTAACTTCAAAGTTTTACTTTAGGAAGCAAACTTGGATTCTCAGCTTGGAGATGACAGCTAAAAGAGAAAATGAAAAAAATATATGTGTTCCTTAAACTTTGTGTCTATTTTCTGCCTATTTGTTTCAATACAGTGTACTCAAATTTCACACTTTTTTATGGGAAGAAAACAGAACCATTCTAAAATCACCAAACCTATTATAAAGGATTTTTTTTTTAATGAGAAAAGGTAAGAAAGACCTAAGTACAGCCAATGATATCCTCAATTATACCAGTTAAGAGCAAAAAATCCATTATATTTAGCCATGGATAATCCAATATCTATGAGTCCTAGATTATAGAATCATATTTTAGTCCAGACTGTAATTATCTAGACTACTATTTATAAGAAAGTTCTATAGAAAGGAGAGTAAGAGCTTTCTAACTATCAGTTGTTGTCCCAATTTGTTCTTTCCTGATTATACAAAGGCTGGATCTAGGAATTTTCATGGGGGGAGAAAAAAAAAGACAATACTATTCATGAGACCGATGAACAAGGTCTAGCTCAATACAAAATGCCTACAAATTAGCCCAAGAGGCACCAATTATTCATCAAAAAGAACTCATTAAAAAGTGTTGCATAATTAGCTTTATTTTGGAACAGTTTTTATTCCCAAGATTCCTTTTTATGTGTAGAGAAACAAATTTCTGAGTGAATCCAAACAAGACTCCAAAATTGGTTTGGGAGAAAGGAGGGTTCAATTAAAAGCAAATTGTCTCCTCTGCTCCATCATTGCATCTCATGAATCCTAAAAAGAAATACACAAAATTATCACTAGCTAGTTTTTCCTAGCAGACTTATAGCAGCACCCTTCTAAAAGGAAAATCTATACATTTTGATTGCCCAGGCTTTATTAATAAACACAACCCATTTAACATCTTCATTAATATTCTGGATGATAGGACAGAGAACACCCTCAGCAAATTTGCCAATAGCACAAAGGAGAGGAGGGTGCAAAGAAGGCAGAATTCAGAGGTGCCCAGTGACAGGACCAGAGGCAATGGGCACAAACTGAAACACACAGGTTCCCACCGAACTTCAGGAAACACTTTTTTACTCTAACGCTGGCTGAGCACTGGCAGAGGTTGCTCAGAGAAGTTGCAGAGTTTCCACACTTGGAGATACTCAAAGATATGGTCCTGTACAATCTGCTTTAGGTGGTTCTGCTTGAGCAGGGATTTGGGGAAGATGGACCTCTAGAAGCCTCTTCAAACTTAACCCTTCTGAGAATGTATGAATGCTGGGGAACTGCTTCTGAGGGACAGTACAAGCAAAAAGTCATCCAAAGAAGGACAGTCCTGTCACATGCTTTAGCAAGCACATCTGGAGAAAAACATGCACAAAGACTGGAGAATGCTGATACACAGCGAAAAAAATAAAAATAACTTTCATAAATTCTATGGAGCAAAATTCTCTTTCTGCTCCTAAAGGTAGACCGTGTCTTTTTTCTAATGTTAATAATATCTACAGTATGGGTGTAGTCAGTAAGGACTGTATGATGACAAAGGCAATAAAAATATTAATCCAATATATCTCATTAAAAAGTCCAGAGAGAATACACTGCATGGAATCCTCTGATGACATTGTCTAGAAAATTTGACTTTTCAGTCAGTAAAAATAACCCTCTTGCTCAGGGTTATTTTATTTGAAGAAGCAGTCTAATTAAAAAGTTAAAACAAAGAACCTGGCTTTTCAGATCACACCAGCAGCACTTAGAATTTTTCCATTTTTATTACATTATTATTATGCATGTTATCCAAATTAGTCTTAAAAGGGCTTTCATGTTTTGACAATACATTAGAGTACCTGAATATGATCTAAAACTCTATACTAAAACAGAAATCTCAAGTAAAGGAATCCAGTGCAGAACTGATCCTTTTCCCTGATGGTCTCAGCACCTTTCTCAGCTGTACCAGAGAGAGCCAGCCAGACTGTGAGAGTCAGCAGTGCCATCTGGAAGTTATCAGTGCTAACAAGACACGTGGAGATGTGCCTGTTTTTAACAGAAACCAACTTCACTCTTTGCATTGTCCTTGATCAAAAAATGCTGTTTTGGAAAAAGGCTTAATGTTCACTGTGTCTCTATGTTCCCAGCTCAAACTGTAAAGAAAAGGAAGACTATGCACATTTTAAAGATAATGAAATGTCTTTGTGTCTAAGGATATTTGGATTAAATGATTTCAAACTTTTTCTGCTCCTTGCTCTTTGTCAAGAAGGAAAATAACTGAAAGAGAAACCAACAGCACCTTAGCATGACTGTCCTCTCTAGGTCACTGGTTTAAAAACAGTTCAAGTCAGTGAAAAGGAGAATTTAGCGTCTGATAATTGTTTCATAACCTTTGTGAACTGAGTTGACCTGAACTCAGAGACACAGAATTTGTGATATTCCCTATGGTAAGAAAGCTTCCTTTAAAATTGGCACTTCACAAATCTATCAAAGAAGCAAAAAAGCTGGAGACGCTTCAAAGTGATTAATTTGATAAATAATTTTCCAGATATTTTCATTTCCTCAAAACTACTGTTTAAGGCCAAGCTTTCCTAGTCATGCTGGTCACCAGAGTTCTTCCTTATCTCTTGTATTGCCATCTCCTGAGCTATCCTGAGGATCTGGAAGCTTCTTTTCCCTCTTTGGATGCCCTAGAGAAACACGCTGTGTTTTGGCCACGGGAAGTCTGGCCCAGGACCCTGGTTTTAAAATGAAACACCATACAGATGAAATGTGGGACGTCAACCAACTCATTGAAAATTTATATAGACAAAGCATGAATGAAGTTACAGCAAATAAAAAACATTGGCTTTTAAAAGAAACTATAACTGACAAGACAGGTGCAAAGATTTATGGAGTCAAGTGTCAGGTATAGAAGCAAAACTCTAATCAGTTTAGCTTCAGACCAAATTTGAGGAGTCCCCCTTTCTGTACCCATCCAAAGAGCTGTTTAGAATGTGTGGAGTGAGAAACCTGTTCTGTATGAAATATGCTGTGTCTTCAGATTCCAATCAAAGCAGTAAACTTCAGTGTGGAAAAGCAGACTTGCCTCCATACCCCATTTCCCCTTCAAAACTCCCCTGCTGTATAATTGAATTGTCAAACAATCATTAGCCCATTGTAAGCAAAAAGCTTTTTTCTTCCTGGATGGACAATTTGACAATCCACATTCAGGCTTTTGCAAAGCACATAACTTGACAGCCAGAGATTATTCAATCATATAAATTGAATTAATACATTCAGCTCATTACTGGGTTTTGTTTGTGACCAGACAAAACAGTAGCTTGTGAGCTGGTATTCAAATATAGGGGAAATTGTCTTACCCCTTTCTTCTCCATCACCCCATCACTCTGAACCTGATCTCACTCCTACAAATTAATTCAGTTATTCTAAATGTCAGAAAACTACCACGTGAGAATTTAATGTGGAAAATTGTAAAGAAAGTAACAAAATTATTGTCTTCAGAGCTTTTTAAACTCAAAATATTCTTGCTTTTAAAAATCAAGATAAAAACATAATATCCTCTAGTTGTGCAACAGTTTTTAGAGATTGCAAAATAATTACATGACAGGAAGTGGCAAGAACCATAGGTTCTGAAAGTTGACAAGTTTAACATAAAAAAGATTATTGTGTGCCTTCATAAATCAGTGTGAGTCCACACCTCAAAAGCTCATATTCTTATCCCTAGACTGACATTTTTTCTCTCCTTCTGCATTGGTTCTTCCAGATAAATAGCAATGAATCTTCTCTAACTTCTTTTCAGATATTGTTTTGTAGTTTCTAGACTCAAATAGTACCCCAGGGATCATTTAAAGAAATGTTCCCACCAAAACCAGGATCACACAGGCCTTGACCACTCCTCATAATTTGTCCCGTGCCCTCATAATAACCCTTTCTCGCAAAAGCAAATTCTCTGTATCTTCAGGTTATCCAGCCTTATGTTCCACCATCTTCCCAAGTTTCCTGACCTTTTTCATCCAAAATCATCATCATCTATGACGAAAGACAAATTGATTTCTTCAGTCCTTGGAAAACATTTAGTGATCATTGATATTGCAACTGCATATGACCAAGTCGCCCTCTACCACCTCTCAGTGAGCCAGGTCCCTCCTGGGTCGTGCTTTCTAAACCCATCATTCACACTGCTGGATCCTCTTTACCTCGTCTTTGCCTTAAAAATGCATTTCCCAAACAGATAATATACATTTCAAGGCTTCTCTGGAGTTAAGTGAGGAGTGTAACTAGATGTCTTCTGTACAAACTTCTGCTCCATGAATCTAAAATTAATAGTACTTTCCTACTATATATTTTTCCACTGTACTCTTTACTAAAAAGGAAAAATATTCTGTTTCAAATTTCAATTTGCTTTCTTTTTTTCTCTGGCATGCAACTTTGGTTTATATATATATATACTTGGCTGCAACCTTTCAGGTTTATGAGCAACTCTCCAAACTGCCACAAACATTTTTAGCATTTTCCCAAAAATACTTAAAACTCTTTTCATCTTTGCACTAGCCATACATTAAAAGGCAAAGGCTCCATTCCACTACTCACATTTTTCATGAATATATCAAGTAGAATTTGACCAAATGCTTAAGGGGATTTACTCAGCATGTCCTCCATGTTTGATGTGGTTTCATTGATTATGAAGTTTTCAACTACTTTTATAGCTACCCAAAGGCAAATCCATGCATGCCATATTTCCTAAATTTATAAGATTCTGATGGTGAAAAAACTTTTAAAAACACTATCAGAGTTAATTTACATCTATATCTTTCTTTCATCTTTACTGCTTTCTCCTTTCTACATAGGCTGCCACCATTCTTAAAGAAAGTAATCAGAAAAATTTGATTTCATCCTTTCTTGGCTGCTTCTTGCTGCCTGATATTACAACATTTATATTTTGTAGGTACTTAAATTTACCTGAATAATTTGTTTTATATTGTTTCCAGGAACTGAAACCAGACTGCTTGATTTATAATTCCTTGGCTCCTTTTAGAAAAAGTTATGAAAGGTTTCGTTTTTCTTAGTTTTCTAGGATCTTTCCTGTCTGCATCTTCCAGGAGGTTATCACTAATCACTCAGAGATTCCTTTGGCTCATTTATTGGGATGAATTTCATCAAATCCTGAGAATTTTAATTTAACACTGTAACAATTTTACATAAATATTCCCTGAACTCTTCTGCTCTCTACTCCAGCCTGAATTCCGAGCAACTTGTTAAAATTAATATGTTAAGGTATCCAGCACAATCTGCCTTTTCCACAAAGATTAAAGCAAATAATTAATTTCTATTTCTCCTGATGAAAGAAAATTATTCTTTTTCTCTGTAGACCATTTTTTTCAGTATCTTTCTCCTTTTCTGTCTGACATCTAATGTATATAAATGCAATATAAAAGAAAGGTTTCAGATGCATTTATATACATGGAGAAGTTAAAAAAAAAAAGAAAAAAAAATGGAACTAAAGAACTGGACATAAACAGCTATAAAAACACAGTCCCATCACAGGGGTGCTTCTTCTCAGTAGGGCAGACTCCCCTCCAGGGCAGTAATTCTGAAAGCATTTTACTACTTGTGGAACAAGAAGATGTGGTTTCCAGACTTTTCTTTCCTCCTGTGGCTTTTACCCTGGAGACTGGCTGTTTGGTTAACATCAAAGTTATTCTGCTAAATGGAAATGTATACATATATATATATGTAAGGTAAAAGTCGTTCTAAATATTCTGACCTTGGTTATGAGGCATAAATTGGAAGGAATTTAATAAAATAAAAAATCACCAAGGCTGTCTTCCAGGCTGCAATGGAGTAACATCCAGATCAGTGTGTGGCCTGTGCTCCTTTATTTGTCCCTGGCACAAGGGTTTTTTACTTGTATAGATTACACTTGTTCCCTTTTATTACTTATTTGGGCTTGATTAATTTATTTTTTTGGTAGGCAGACCTTGAAACATGTAAATTACTTTTCTTCTTCAGGAATATTGCTTTAATGGGGACCTTCAAAAGCTCTGTCCCCTAGCAACAGCTCTCTGCAAGCTCCCCTTATAAATCAATGCCAGAGGTGGAACACATAGAAGGGACAAAGATATTAAATGCATTTTGCTGGTCAAGGTCATTTTTTTGCCCATGTTGAATTCAACTTGATTAATTTATTAATTAAAAAAATCAAAACAAAACAGAGGAAAACAATGTTTTCCATCTTCCTAAGAAGGTCTGAACAGTTTTGAAATAATGAAATGTTATACAATATTATAATAAATTACTTTGTTATCAAAATTAATTTTTGAAGACTTGATGAAATTTTGAGGTTTCATTAGCAACAATAATAATGATTATTATTTTTTTAATAATGATTATTATTATTTTCTTATCATGGAGAACCGATATCTATATTTTCAAGGTCTTGTTCGGTACAGTCTGCCTCATCTGTATATTTAGTTTCCAAAATAGTTTCAGCAAGTAATATATTTCAACCTGAACTTCAACTGTAAGTGTAAGGATAAGTACACTTATTCTGAAAAATTTTGACTTAATTTAAATATCACACTTAGAAATGCTACATTCACATTTGAGAATGTTACATTTTTTCCTTGCTTTCCAGGCAATGCTCTTTTCTTATGGAAATATTATGACAAGGAAAAAGAGTATCTATAAAAGGAAAGTTCATTTTGCCATTACTCAGATGCAAGATTTAAAGATGAATCAATAAAATAAGCAAGATGAAGAAATTATAGTTATATGAAGTTATAATACAGTTGTGTTATCTCTCTGCATTTGCAAAGATTATCAACAGGTGAATATCAACAATTTCAAATGTATTTGCATAGTGAGGATGAAAGAAACTGCTCTAGCTTGACCTTGTTGAATTTCACATTTCAAATCTTAGTTTTTGAAGAACCAGTGCCATTCAAAATAATTGGAAAAAAACAATCCATTTTTATACTTCATTCATAAAAGTGAACAAATTTTTTTTTATCAAACTCTCCAGAAAACCTCTACGAAACATGCCAAGGACAGAAAGCTTCAGGCCCCAAATGGATGGATAAAACTGCAATAAATTCAAAGGTGATGGATAGAAAGCATTGAGTAACATGTATCAATGCAGCACTGGATGTAGTTTAGCTTAGAATTTGTTGGGCCATCTGTAAGTCATTCACACTTTGGAAATGTGAAAGAACACAGAGATGGAAGAAGTCTGCCATGGAGGAAAGCAAAGTCTGGGCTGAGGAAGTGGCAGGAAATTTTCTAGCACTATAAAGGGTCCCATTAACATCTCTATAATTTAATCTTACATCCAATTCTGGTAGAAAGCTGATTACCCATTCTGCACTCCCTTCAGCTGCAAATATTTCAAACCTGACTGGTTTATGTCCCTTCCCCATAACAAAGTTACAGTCTCTAAAATGTTTGTAACTTATACAGCTTCTTGTAAAGGCCAAATGTCCTTGGCTTGAGAAAGAAAACAGCTTTGTTCCATTTTGGCAGATTAAATTCAAAAGAAATACAATATTAGTGTACAAGCAAAGCAGTCTGTCAAAATAAAAGGCAGGCAAGAACTGTTAGAGCTGAAGTAACAGATAATAAAAGCCAAGGGACCAGCAGGAAAGTAGCTGTGCTTATTATGAGCAACTTGGAGCCACCAGGGTCTTTCTGAGCTGGGAAAAGCAAGTCTGAGAGGGCTTCCACACTCATTTGGTGCCAAATGACCCCTTTTGTGTCTCATCTTATTCATCACAACAGCAACATCATTTTTAACAATAATACTTTTAAATGTTTTTGTCTCTCTAACAACAAGGAAATTCAGGATGGCTGGTCAAAAATTTTCCTCACATTTTCAGTAGTTACAGTAGAAGCAAAGAAAAAATAGGCTCTTATATTTCCCATATCTTTGTGTTACTCCTTTTAGGGACAGTTTTTAGCCACAAGGAAGGTGCCAGCATCAAAAGCCAATCAGTCCTTGCCTTTCCTGCACAAACAATCATTTCCTTAAGCCACACAGTTTTGGTTTATTGTAGTTTAAGTGACATCCCCATGCCTATTAATAGCCCGCAGAGATATTCAAAGCATCTTATATAGATGAAGAGATGAAAATTCAAATAAACACCTGCCTGCAGGACATCTGCATTTGTCTGGAGCTGTCTCTGAAATGCTGGCACTAAGCAAGTGGGCAACACTTGACTGAAAGAGCAGCTAAGCTGCTGGAGATCTCTTGCCCTGTCAACCTGACCTCAGGCAGGGTACAGTCCTTTTCTTGACAGCGTAAATTATCCCTATGACTTGAGTAAAGTCATCTTAGGTGGTTGTGTTCTCTACTACCTCCCACCAATGCCAGCAAGAGTTACTGCACACTTGAAGACTATTACAGGCTCTGGATAATTTCCCCTCCAAGGTAGGAGTGCAGCAGTGACTCTGTGGCAAGGGCTGGAAGGGAGCTGCAGTTATGAGATTTGATTGTGGAGTCGCTGGGAATCAGGGGTGTGCCTGTGGCAACAGCTTAATTTGTTTATTCCCTGAGGGGTCTGAGAACCCCCAAACAGTCACATGGGACAGTGAACTGGTTTGCAGCAGTCGAGCAGCTTCAAATTTGGGGACCTGCAGAATTTTGAACCACCTTCATAATAAGAGAGACCTCAGAGGTCTCACCTTTATAACCCAGAGAACTCTAGGGAAAATTTTGGGCAGTTCTTGTTATTCCCTCAGGCAGATCCAGCTGTATCATTTCTGTTTTATGCTAGTATGGATGATGATATGTAAGTAACCGCCATGGCAATACTCACTCAGAGAGTCAACACACTTTTCCTAAAAATCAAAACATCATTACCTTCTGGAGCAAATGAGAGAGTGATTTTGGCCAGAGCATCAAAGTTACCAATACTTTTATCATGTTTTTATCAATATAACACTATGTTGTGTGAAGAGAAAGTTTTGCAATCCTGCTGGATTTTCAAATGTTAGGTTGAAAACAGAATATCTCATAAAATAATGTTAACGTTACTTCTACAACAACAATCTTAAGAGTTTTTTTCTTTTTGTTAACAACTGTCAAAATATGGAAAATATATTTGCTTCTACAAAAGTGAAAAAAAGATATAATCTTTCATATAGGATACTTTGACAGCAAATGAAATTGCTCCATTTTCTAAAATTTATCCTCAGCTGAGCTGATACATTCCAGTGAGACAAAAAAAAAAAAAAAAGAAAAAAAAAAGGAGAAGAAAGCACAGATAGAAACAGCTTTTCTTGAGCCTTCTGATGCTTCAAAGTATAAAAGTTTCAAAGTATTTCCGAGAATATTTTAAGCTCCTCTGTAGAACTGATTTTTTTTTCCTTTCTGTGCTCTGGACACTGTCTGCACCTATTTTTAGTCTTTCTTTCATGTGGTGTGAAGACCACAGTGCCTGGGTGGCCAATTAACCTCAGTTGCACTTGCTGGTCCCTGTGCATCAGGAAATGGCAGTGGCACTGTTTCCAGCCCGGAGACTTTCTCTCAGAAAGCAGATTCCAAATATTAACTGAGCGGCACAGGATATCCATGAGCTTAGAAATGTGGTATATGGAACCCTGATTAGGGTTTCTCAGCAGAATGACAGACAAAAAGACTTCACTACCAGTGCCCTGAGGGGCTGCTGCTGGAGGAGATCCTCAGGGAATATCTGTGAAGGCTCTGACAAAATAAGCCTGCTATATTCAAGGGACTGCCTGTTCCCTTCACCAAGGGAGAATGGAGACAACCAAACGCAGCTGCAATGCTCTGGCCATCTCTCCCTGTTCCTCTACAAACCATTTCCCACTGATTTTTGGTCTCCTGAGCCTTAGGGAGGTCTTACAATACAAAGTTCCAGTGGAACCTCTCAGGAAAAGGTCAAAAGGGGAGCTGAGAAATAAGACCACACATTTTTGACCATAGAGAAGATGTATCCTGACTTATCCTGAGGGGGAACAGCCTTTCAAAGGTAAGAGAAGGAAGAAAACTTCAGGATGCAACAGAGATACAAAGCTTTGGAAAGGTCATTTCCAGCAGCAACTCAGAAAGCCACAGCTCAGTACTGCAAAGTCCTTTGCCTTTTCCAGATGTAAGGCAAATGTCACTTCTAATAGGAACGTGTTTGATGAATGGCTGCCTTAAGTTTCTTGGTTGTTAGGCATTTTTTGGTTTTTTAGTCATGATAAACAAACTAAATTAAATACAGTCCTTAATTAGACTTGGACCCCATCAGCCTGCCTACGGTAATATTAGTAAACTATTGATAACTTTGAATCTAACAAATGCAGAAATAAATGCTTGGACTGCAGCTTCAGGAGGATGGGGAAAGAGAAATGGAGTGGTTTGTTGTTTTTTGCTTTAACTTTACCTCAAATGTACACATCCCCTCACCTTCCTGAGCAGTTTGGTGCCAGAAGGGGATTTGCACACCCTTACCCAAGTGCTGAGCAAGGGCAGAGCTCCTGTCCCTTCCTTGATCCATTTACAATGAAAATTTGTTTGTGAGGACATTGAGCAGAGCCATAAAGTGAAATTCTATTGCTTTCATAGTATCTTCACCGTTGTCATTTAAATGATTAGAATAATGTTTACTGGGATTACACAGAGCACTGATAGCTCAAGATATTGATGTATGATTCAATTACAACATAATTAGTTATGCATCACTTGTTGGGCTGTCTGTATTGCTAATCTGAGTCTGGAATGACACAAATGTCCTGTTTGATCCAATATGCTTAGAGTAACTGAACTGGGGCTGGAAGAGAGAGGCTGGTTCCTACAGCTGAGAAGACAGTAGTCAAATCTTAGTGGGTTTATGCTTTTGGTTTTTCTTCTGGGGTTCCTCTCCCACACTGGCACTCTGTGTCAACACAGACTCACAAATGATACATATCATGAAAAAGGGCATTCTGAAAATCAATAAAAATCCACTGTGTATTTCAATAAATTATGTTCAGATCAAAAAGCCACACTGTAATTTTTTCTTCACTGCTCTGCTTCATGTTTCATTTGACATTGTGGAAGCTTCAGTATATGTTCAGAGTGCTTCAGCAGTAGCTTACATCTCTGTTCTGGCAGGGAACTGCAATACCCAAATACAGGCACACAATGATCACCTCCTCATACCACTTATAAGGACTGATTCCTTAAAAAATCTTACTTCAGGTTTTGCTAGTTTACACAAAAAATGTCTCCAAATGGATATCAAAAATCAAATGGATGTTCTATCCTTTATTTCTGTAGCCTGTTTTGTGCTACCTTAAGTGGCTAACAAATTGAAGAACAAGTCATTTGGCCAGAGGTAAAACTCTTCAAAAAGTGACATGCAAATGATTTACACATGAAACTTGAAACATGAAATTAAAACAAGAAAATACATTGCCAACAACATTTTTCATTGTTGGCTTTTTCATTTTTGTTTTGACCTTGCTTTAGAATACTTTTCTTTAAAATAAAACTCACACAGAAATTACACACAAATTTTATCAAGAAAGCTTCGGAGGAAGACTTTTTAAATTTGCCACAATTTCTCTATTCCAAAATGAAATTGGCCCAGTCATATCATTTGAAAAATATTTACATAATAGAAGGAGCTAATTAGTCTATAATTTCTAGGGCCTTTTTTCATATTATTCTGGTGCCCTTCCTGTATTAGGGAATAATGAGATTTTTATTAGCCCATCATAAGTTTTTCCCTAAATAAAGTAATGGATTCAGTCCTCCTAATATCATAAAATTCTTTTGTACATCTTTGTGCAGTGGCACTATTCCCACTGAGACTGCACTGAAATACTGTATTTGAAGTAAGCAGAAATGACTGAATATGCTCAAAGTGATTTTTTTTTATTTTTTTTTTTTTAAATCTGTACCAGAAGAATAATTTAGAAAGTGATTAAAACATCAATGAAGTCTTTTGGTAGATATATATTAATATCTTTTATTAGCTTCACATGGGGTACCACATCTAACATTTTCTTTTGGTGTCATCTCTACGTAACTGACATTTTATGAGCAGTTACTGAGGCAAGTCTGTCACAGCTCTTCTAAAGGGTTGCAGCCAAACATCTTTGATAACAGAAATTAAATCTTAAAGTCAGTTTGGATAATATCATTATAATCTCAAAATTGCAGGTAATTTGGACCAAAAAAAAAATGAAAAGCTTTTGCAGTGCATGTAGTATTCCTAAACAATATTAAGTAGATGGGTAACATTTCATACATGGAAAATCTGAAAAAGAGGCAGAGAAAGAAAAGCCATGCACCACATCACCTAGAGCACCTATGGCAGAGTCAGAGGTAATTTCTGCAGAGCTAAATCCTGATGTGCTTAATCCTACTGATGTAGTCCATCTTTTTGGCCACAACAGAACTTTCTATCTGAAGAGACAAACCAGAACATTTAAAACACAATCTGGCAATGAATTCTCTGCAGAGAGAGACCAATGCCCCAGCAGAGATCCACTGGGAAAAGAGAATTTGCATACAAGTGAAGAGGGTCTCATCACAATCTCAATGTTTAAATTGTAAATCACAGTCTTAAACTGAAACATATTAACACCTTCCCTCATAATCCTGCTAAATGATAGCTAAATGGAGAGGACATATAATTTATTCCTGCTTTATCAGGTAAAGATGCAGAGCTTTGAAATCCTAACAGGTGTGCCTCTTTTATAACTTTGAGGTAAGCTGCAGCTATAAACAGACAATGAGTCAAGAGAAAAGGGTCACCTGTCCTGGTTCAGAACCACCAAATTTGGCCCAACCCTCATGTACATGATTCTCCAAGCTTGACCAGTTCATGGTAATGAGGAGCAGATGTATTCAAATTCAGCTGCACTTCTTTCAAGATTCACAGCTCATTACAGAATGTCAGAAGTATCTTAACTGCTTATTTCTTCAGTCCAGACTCCCATGCTTCAGGAAGTGCTTATAAATATTTGTTCCAGGTATGTTACTCTAGTGACTGGAATCTGTTCTGAGTCAAGCAAGATCCACAGTGCAGAGGAATAAGTGTTCATTAAAATGAGAAGCTCCCAGAATGAAAAGAGAAGTCTAAGGAATATAGGACTGGCATTTCTTACTGTTTATTTATGAGACACTCATTCAGAGCACCATCTTTTGGAAGAATATGACAGATATATTTCTAGAGCTTAAGACTCTCTTATGCCCATGTTTTCCACATGAGAATTTAAGCAAGATCAACTCTGCTACCCCTGACCAGTTTTCCAACAATTTCATCTGTGCTTGCTTCATAGTTGTTTTTCCTAAACCACCCACATGATCAAACACACCTTTTCCATAAATTGCCAGCATGGTCAGGCCTCTCTTCTATTTAAATTTAGAATATGTGTCAGCAGGAAAGTGAAAATAGTGCTTATGTACTGGCTACCTTGGCAGGAGAAGCAGAGGATGCTGTGTTGTTGGGAAGGCAGGGAAAGGTAAAAGGTCTTAATTTCCCTGTATGCACATGGCTCAGGCCCTAAACTTCCTCCCACATCTCTTTCTGCCACTTGGCAACACACAAGTAGGTGCAGCAAAGGTACCAACTCGCAGCCAAAGCTGGTAGCAATGATATGTTTTCCCATGGTGTCTTTGAAGGAACAGTTTGTTAAGTTCGAAAAAAGTAGTCATTGCAAAGTATTCTCTAAATACAGTGCACCTGCAGCAGCACTGGAGTCACATCTGCAGCAGCAGTGCTGGAGCACTAACTTCTGGAATCCTTCCTATGTCTCCTTTCTCTTGAGGAATTTGTTTTAAAGGGAGTGAGATCTGCCTCTGAGAGTTGCCTCTTCACGCTGAGTTCAGGAGGTGAAGATGTTGTTTAATTGTTGTCTGGTAACAGCTTCTTATTGTTATTTTCACTCCCTACATTTTCACTCACCAAACAACAAGCACTGTTTCTTCCAAACACTTGCTTAAACATTTATCCTTGTAAGCTCTTTCCTTGTAGCTCTAAATCCCTTTTTCCCCTCTACTGTGTAGAAGGAAGAAAATGTGTACTTTTGTGAGTGTAAACACATCAGTTGCCATGGAAGCAGGTGCTGGAGCTATGATTATTTGCCTGCAGCTGCCACATTTGCTAGGTGCCCAATTACCTTACCTGGTTACTCTAATTGAAGGGAGAATGAACACAATGCACATAATTTAAACAAAATGCTTCTTGACTGGAAAGTGCAAGACGAGAGGTTCATGATCTGTGGCTTGGAGCACTTTGTGTCATGTATTTTCATTACAGTCTATGTTACATAAGGAGCAGTTGATTAACAGAGATGAGTGCACAAGAAAAAACAATGACGAAGAAATGTGTTTATAGAATATGAGGTAGCTTAAGAGCTTGAAATAAACAGCACTGAAAGTCGTAAGTGTAACAGGCAGTCTTAGTTCTGACCATTAAAAGAAAAATAAATGTCTCCTCTAGAACCAAGTATCTCCAGAGGCAGTTTAAAGCAGGACAAATAAGCATCAGTGTAGGATGTTTGTGGGTGTCAGACCAGACCCTGCCTTCCCCTAACCCTCCTCCTCACTTTCCTCATTTTGAAATCTATTTTGTTTCTATTATAAAAATTTTCACACAAGGCTGAACCTACTGTAATTAGCTGACACAACCATGCCCAAAATCCAAAACAGAGATCCATGAAGGGTTTTTCTGAGTAAAGAGATTTCCTTGTATGCATCAGTCAAAGTGAGAACAGAGAAAGCAGAGGGTCAACAAGAAAAGATGGGCTGCACTCACAGCAAGAAAAAAGACTTTTGAACCAAGCTTTTGGCGAGGCCGTGAAAGTGTAAGCACTGGAAACAGTCTTGGTTTTCTCTGAACAGAACAGGAAGAAAAATTCCAGGTCTGCTCTTTGTAAAAGTGCAGAGTTGCACGCAATGTGTGACTCCACCAAATGTTTGTTTCCTATACAAAATTAATCCCTCTAGACACCAAGCTCAGACTAGCAAAAGGTCTACAATGCCAATGTAAATTAATGCTAAACAGATCAGTGTGTAAGGGCTGAGAGTCTGGAATTGTTTCCCAATTCATCTGTGAAAAGCAAAGGACCACTTCTGAGCTGCTGCACTCATGCTCTTGCTGGTGACAGGGCATCAGTCCTGGCAAGGCACGTCCTAGAGGTTTAATCCTTCCCAGCAGGTCTTGTCCATTCAGTCAGCCTTTGCTTTCCATAAACACACATGGACAAACTAGATGAAACAAATTGCAGGGTGGCTGTAAGTGGTTGAAGCTCCTATAAAATGTGCAGTCAATTACTAATACATACACTTAGATATTAAAGAGCATCCCTGAAGGTTAAATGTGCTTAAGGGCTTTGTCCAACTGGGACAGCAGCATGTACATATTTCTGAAGAATGAGCAAAAGTATATAAATTAAAAAACAAAAAAATGTGAATGCCATTTTATGTATTTTTCTATTTTAAGGTTATTTAGGTAATAAATTGTACCCTCCTATTTTAGGACACTTGCTATCCAAAATATTCCTTTTTTTATTTATTGGTTTTTAAAAGTCTATAGTATACTAAATTGAAAAACTAAAGTGAAACTGTGAGTATACACAATAGAAAAAGTATTTAAACTTCCTGATATACTTATAAATACCTATATTTTTGAGGGCAAAAAGAAGTATCTATCAATATTTTTAAACAATACACAGAAAGTTAGGAAAGTAAATCTGGGATGTGAATGCAAAACTAATACCTAAGTATCTCTCAAAGTCACCCCTGGATATTAGGCAATTAATTTATATTATAAAGAGCTGCAGAGCTTTCTAAGGCCGGTATTGAAGGCATATTGGTGATATAAGGTAAGTGTCTGTGCTTGGAAATATGATTTCATGTGAATAGAGGTAGAAGCTTTACTACAATAAATGCTTTGTATTTTTTCAAATAATTGAGCTCACGAAACATTTTTTAAAACCCAAACAATGCATATTTTATTGTTCTCAACACAGTAAAATAGCTACAATATATCCAAACCCACACTTCAGGAAAAAACTAATAAATTCTTTCATATGCTGCTAATTTAATTAATTTACAACATATAGTACCTAAGTAATTAGCTTTGCAAGAAGCTGTGACAATTTAATTTGAGATAAATCTAATAAAATTTAACTTCTCCCTAAATTCCAGAAGAACTGGAATTAGTTTTAAAACAAGTATTAAAAAGGTCTTTGAATGCCAGGAAAATATTTAGAATATGTGTAATTTCTAAAGCTGTACAAAACACAACAGCTATAACGTGAAACTTATTTTAGTTTGTCTTAGTCAAACAGAAACCACTCTCTTAGTGCTAGGACTTGCTTCTGTTTTACCTTTTATCACTTATTAATCATTCAGGTATTTTTGTTGGCAAGGGAGATAGATCTGCATTCCTACTTTGGGACAGGACTCTAAGATATTAGACATTTATTTTTGTTGTATATATGAATTAAGTTTGTGATTTTCCATCTCTGCTGTACAGAATGTCATAGTTTCATCCTTATTTTTTTTCCCTGAATTTTGTGGATTCCTTTTAACTGAATGGTGCTAATGATGTTTTCCCCAGAATGCAGCTTTTGTGTACCTTAGAGCCAGAAGAGGCAGTGCAGAGCCCTGCTCTCCCAGGCGTGGTTTGTACCCCTGCTGCTTTCCCACCACACCTTACTGTGAGGGCTGCACACATTTCCTCACAGTGGATGGGTTTGGGTGGGAAAGGACAGGCTGGGAGTCACTTACAGCACTCTGCTGGCAAGAGCATGGCAGTAGGGAGCTAACTGAACTAAACCAGCTACCCAAAATCAATTTACAGCAGTTCCGCTGTACATGGAGCATTCAAGTATATGTTCACTAACCCACAGAGCTGAGCACACAGCTTGTTTTGGCTGTACCTTCTTTCTCAGTTATGCACATCTAGAAGGCAAAGCATTTTGTTTAACTGTTATAATTCAAAGAAAAAAAAACCTGAGCAGGCTCCCTCCTAATGTGTTCCCAAACAAACTTGCACCCAGGCATAAACACATCAAGCATTTCTACAGGAGCATCTCTTTCCTTCTCACCACTCAGCAACAGATTTCATATTGTTCTGATTACAGCCAAAGGAGAACTCATCTCAAATTCTTTAATCAGACATA
This sequence comes from Parus major, assembly GCF_001522545.3. Classification (NCBI taxonomy): domain Eukaryota; kingdom Metazoa; phylum Chordata; class Aves; order Passeriformes; family Paridae; genus Parus; species Parus major. Next base: position 55,137,833 of record NC_031773.1, on the reverse strand, counting down.
TCCATAGAGTGATATCAACTGCTTTCACATTCAGCTGTGTAGTCACAAAGCTGATTTCAAATCATCCCATCAACCCAACAACGGAAACCAACTGCAAATTAAGAAGTCATTTAATTGGCTGAAAGCAATTGAGAGCTACCTGTTACTAAGGCAATGCAAAGCTTCTGTGCCTGAAAAATTGCATGATATTGTGAATCTTCAATCACCAAAAAACTTCATGGTACCTCATGTCCAACTACTGCTTAAGTCAAGATGTTTTTTATTTTTTTTTAAATATCTTTAATGTCTGGCTGTATCAGTACACATGTATTGACATCTGCAGGCATTAAAGGAGATATTTTTAAAGCACTGGCTTGAAATACAAAGGAACTGAGATTTGGTACTCTGTGTTTTTCCCATGTTATTTTGGGCAGTTCACTGACAAACACATTTATAACAGTATCTGACATTTAAAGATGCAGGCAGGTACCTAGTGAGGTTTGCAAAAGCCCCCATATTGGCTGTGTAACTTCCATAGGTTTTTTTACTTCAGCAGGCACTGGAATCAATGGACAGCATCCCTCCAACTCCAGTGGATTTTAAGTCTTTGCTTTCCTTGCCTGCCCAGAAAAAAAAGGTATCCATTTGGGCTGGTTTATCCCACTGCAGTATACCAATTAAACAACTGTGATTCACATGAAACTTATTTCAGTGATCCCAAATATGTAAAGGTAATTGCCAGAAGGCAGCAGGAGGGAATAACATGTTATCTTTTGCACTGTGAAATTCACAGCAAAGGAAGTGGGCTCCTGATAAACTGTGGTTGAAATTACTCACACCTGGGGAGAAGGAAGTATTAAAATCATTTGGTACGCATCTCAGCATTAAGTGTACACTAAAATTTACCTCTTTAAGCTGATACAGCCCTGGTAGTATCTTTTGCTATCTCCTCATTAAATATATCCTTTGTGCTGTTCCTGTTCAGCTCTAACTTATTTGTCTGATCAGTGTCAAACAGGAAATCAAAGTAGGGAGAGTTCACTGCCAGTAGGAAAAGTGATGATGAAGAATATCTTTTACATAACAAGTCCTATTCACAGTGCTTTGGTAAAGGACATGGCTCCCAGGCTCTAAACCCACCATTATTTCTGCTAAGTGGACAGGTTTTAATCTCTGCAAAAGTGGTATTTGACTCTGGAAGCCTTCAGTTCTGGACTAATTCATTTGGGTTAAACCATGCTGCACACCAAGAAACCTGTTGAATCAAATTGTTTCCTTTTCACAGATTTGAGAATAAGAATCTACTTTTATTTAAAACTTGCCTTATGCTCCCTCGCATTTCTTACACTCATGACCTTGCCTTTTTTGTTTCTTCCTTCACTAGATGTAAAAGGAAGAAATGTGCAGTCTTCTCAATTCCTCAGGTTTGCTACAGCGCCAGGTTTGCAATTAGGCACCTAAAGCAATTGTAGCTAACAGAAAATGATGCTCTGTAATCCAGGCACTAAAAAGAGGCAGAAGCAAGACACATTCACCAGAAAATCCTTATTTCTCTTCAAGTACCTGCTGAAGTATGTTTTCTCTGTGGTCTGGTATGTTCTTGAGACAAAATTCTGTCTTTTCTATCAGCCTCCAAGGTCCACAAGAGATAAGCCAGAAGTGACCCTTCTAGCACAAGCTCTCCTGCACTGTTTGCCAGGAACAGGAAAATCATTTGCTGCCGTTCTTCCTACAGCCTAGCCCATCTGTTTGGGAAAGAAGGAAGCTTCAATAAGTTATGTAGTTCCAATTCCACCTGATTGCCCTTGGCAATTAAAACAAGCCATGGGAGGGAGGTGGAAGAATGGCCAAGCACTCAGAGAAGGTCCAAGTCCATGTCCCACTATGTCCCTGTAATGAATCTTGTGATGCTTTTCCCTTCAGTGAAGCTTTTCCAGTGTATTTCTAATTTTAAAACTGGATCATACGTCGTTTTAAATGAAAATATTATTTTTGCATTTTTCAGGCCTTTTCGTGGAAGTAACTAAGTATTTTGTTTGGAATTTAAAAATATCTTCCTCAAACTGAGCAATGACATCTTCTCAGCCTTTTTCTTAGAAAACTAGAAGCATTTTTGAGGTTACATGAGGACGAACTCTGGAAGATGACTCAGACACCTACTGCTTCTCCTCATCTGACATCTAGCAGCCTGTCTTCTTGTGTTTTTTCCAGACTTATCTATGCAATACAAAATTTTCTTTAAAAACTTCCAACAAAACAAAGGTTTCCATTACTAACACAAGCTCATCTGAAGCATATTAGAAAATCAGGATTAATGGGTTTCATGTGTGATTTCAGTACTGCAAAGAAATTTGGTTGCAACTGAATTTATATAGCGATATGCAAGTGATGTAGGAAACTTAAATCCTGTCTATACCATGCTTTCTAATAATAACAAAGTCTTTTCGTTTTCAGGTGTCTTGGTACCACTGTAAAGTTCTGCTTCTGTTTCCAGAAATGGACAGTGTCTCTGAGAGCCACATCAGAGTAAGAGCCACTGAGTGTGGCTGATGCTGCCTCTGTCTGCTCCATGCATACAAATTCCTCTGCACAGTGACTTTCAAACCAACCCTGCATTACTGATCAGCTCTGATGGACCACAACTCCCAGAAACCTTTCTTTAGAAGAGCTGGATGAGAAGAAACTCATTTTGCCCCATACTGCAAGAAACTAATTGTTGTCATATTTTCTTGGTAATCTCTAGAGGTCTGGAACAGAAACTTGTGCTTTCATCTGTCATAACCCTCCCACTCCTCTTAAAAAAGCTTATTTTGAAGATCCACAAGTGATTTCTTTGCACTGCTACATGGACACAATTTTTCATGGTGGATGCACAGATTACATGAAACATATTTATATTGTGCTTCTTTCTCTATCTTTTTCTGGTTTTAAAGAAGAAATGAGAATATTTTGAAAGCCTATATTTTACCTACTTCTATGGACAAAGTAATTCACAGAGTGAGAGGGATTGAATTAGGAGCTTTCAAGATCCAGCCTGTCAGAAACACTAGATTTAGAGGGTAAGGTGGAATTCAGGCTGACTGAATATGGCCAATAATCTTCAGCAACATAAAGCAATTCTTACAAGGTAACTAAGCCCTAAATCACCAGCAATGTGTTCTCAGTGATAAAAGAGTAAGATTAAATGTTTCCCTCACACCAATAAAATTCAGCTGACATTTTAAATATAAGCTAGAATTGAAGATTAAATCTACAAGGCTTGAAAGCCAGATCACCTGTGCAGACATATTACTCTATGCACAACCACTGCTCAGATGATGATTTGTGTTACAATTGTGACTGAATGCTTCTCCTGTGCTCAGCCCATTAATCCCACTCCCTCCAGATTATTCTGAGCACTGCAGGCCCTGAGCAGCTCTTAAAAACTACTTCAAAACAACATCTAATCTCCAGATAAACTTTCCAAAACAAATACTGATTCGAGGCATGGGACTGAGTATCACATAGGTTTTCTGTACCCAAACAAGGCTCTATAAGGCTGGAAAAAATCTTTAAGCTGCTGTAGAAAGGGGTGAGCCAGCTTGGCATTGAGACACAGAGCACTGGAGGTTTTAGTTTGAACATTTTCAAACGTGACATTAAGTGATTACAGAAAGAACAGCTCCCCTGGGGAGTTCCCAAACCCCTCAAAAGCCTCTGTTTTACTCTCAGTGGTGTCTGTGCAGCTCTAATGGGGAAACCAACAACCAAGATCCCTTTGCCATGAAATTATTGGTAGTACTGTCAAAAAAACCCTGAAAACATGTTAGGCAATAAACACATGATGCAATAACACTTGCACTGTCTGAGAACCCTAATTTTCTCACTGATATTGTTACCCATACAGAGGCTGGTCAAATAACTAGACTGTCACACAAAATTAACCACGGTGACAGATGGGAGGCACAGTCATAAAAGGTCCAACCACTCATTATTTCTTGACTTTTTAAGGTGGGCTTTTCAAGGAAAGAGCAAGTTGGATCAAACAGAAATGAAGAACAAAGACATGTCCTCTCCCATCTGGTTTAAATTCAACAGGGAAATGATTGATTGGTTACTCCAAAGATTTATTTTCTGGATGGTTAACACAAAAATAAACCCTAATGAAAAGCCTTGAAAAATAAACACCTGGATCTGGATTTTGCTTTGGCAGTGATTTAAGCTCCCAGCAGTTTACCATGTGTGTTTTCCTTTCCCCAGCAGTGGCATCACAGCAACATTTTGCTCAGAACCTGCAGCAGGCCCAGCCCAGGGGACAGCAGGGAAGGGAAGATAAGAAAAACTCCGCTGACCAACAGCTGACCCAGCAGCCTGGGAGGATGAGCTGCTGCCCAGCTTTACAGATTTACAAAGAAAAACTGATCCAGTACTGAAAATAACTTAAAACTTAGTATTTAAGGCAAGCACCAGGAAGAACACACACAGCTTTATACTTCAGTGAATGTCGTCAGGCTTACTTTAAATAATTTTTCACACCCTTGTTGGGGTGTATCCCAAATAGAGCAGGGGCTTTGCTCAATTTTCATTGTCTTCACCTGGTTGTAATGGTGTTCACAGTCTTTTTTGACTGAGAGGATACTTAGTGTAGCTTAGGCACACCTTTTATGACCTTACTTACAAACTCCTGTTTGTAGTATTTTCAATGTTAATACCAATGGCAATATTAAAAGGGCCAAAAATAACTTCATAACAAAACCAACATAGTAATGTACCTTTGTAACTAGTTCAAATTTAGCAAAATTTACATAATAATGTGCTTTTCCAGTTTGTTAAAATCTATTCTCCTTCTTTCCTAACAAACATCTACATTACAGAGATTAGAATTTGAGTAATATAGTGATAGTAAGATAGAGATCTGCTTTGCCTATGACAGTCTGTCAATAATCCTCATGTCATTTTTTGCTCAGAAACATTGATGAGATCCAACTTTAGGCCATGGTAGTGCTGCAATCAATGGCAATGTGCTCAGGGGCTCCAGCAAGGTCAGTGTATCTTCTTCTGGGATAAAGGGACAAGGGACAAAGTCTCATCTATTGAACTAGCTCCTCATGCTTTCCTTGCCTTTTGATAAAATCTCTTCATAACCATAGTATCATTTACAAAGTGAGGGTGGCAGTGCCTTATTTGATCCAGCTGTCAGCTGTTTGTGTACTCCCACACAGTGACCAGATAAAATTGTACCTGAGTGTTTTGTGGGGCTGGGTTTTGCCTTTGTCAGGAAAAAATCTTTTTTTCTAGAATTAAATAAACTGATTAGCTGCCCTTTTACAGGAATTCCATCATGTAAAGATACGACACTGCAGCACTAAGGGCTTTGTTATTATTTTTTTCTAATTTAATTGTGTTTTGTGCCCTCAGAACTCCATTACAGAGATCAGAAAAGCTATTAGCAGCACGGTATGTAAAGTGGGAATTGTCTCTTGCCCTGCGGCCATGATTTAGCGAAGTACTTAAGCCACTTACCCAGCCTCATGCAAATTGTTTGAAAGTGCATTGGCCAATGCTGATGTTGCTGCTAAATGTGTGCTTCAGTACCTTGCTGAAGAGGAAAGTAATTACTCATCTCTTCAGAATTAGGCACACAAGGAGCTCTCCTGGTGTAGCAGGTCCTCCTCTTACCTGGCAGAGATGCCTCAGTTATTTTCTTTCTGTTACTGTTTTCTAAGCAGCTACAATCCTCCTCTTGAAGAAGCTGAATATTTTGACACACCAGGCAGCCTGAGCCTTCTGTGATTTTGAGTTTGGCTCTTCAGGGTGTCTGGGTGCTGGCAGTGCCCTGCTAGGAAATCACCAGCCAGTGTAGGCTTCACCTTGTCCAACTCAGCCATCTGCAAGATTTATGTCTCTGTTTTTACTGAGGTCCCTTACAGTCAGCAGAGAGAAACAAGGACATCTAAAGCAGTCACTGGATCCATGGATACGGGCACACAGCCCTAGACTGCTGCTCCTACAAAATAAAAGTGTTTAATGAGTACTTCTGCTTCCTACACCAGACATATAATAACTAAAACGGGAAATAAATCACAGCTACTAAAGTATTTTCTTCCTCATAAATCAGTGTATTCTTAGGAAGCAGCTTGGGTTCTTCAAACCCTCCCATGTGCATTTTATTTCTATTGAAGCTGAAATAAGGATCTGAGACGCCAAAACACTTTCTTCTACTGCCAGATAAATAATAGGACAAAGCCAAGAAGTCTGTTTTCAGAAATCATTATTAGAGCACAAATCTCCATTGTCTGCATGGTACTCATAGTGCTACACCAGAAAGGTCCAGGCCCACAGGTGGCACCACAAAGTGTCTCATCACTGCCAGTTCTCATCATAGCCAGCCTGGGAAGAAAACCAAAATGCTTTGGATTGAGTGGATCATCCATGTTCCTCCTTTAAAGGCGTGCTCCCCAAGGGAACTTGGCATCTAAACACCATTTTGGCCTTTCATGCTTCTTCTGTAGATGCAACTTATTTTCTTAATATCACAACAAGTGGATTTATGGGTAATTATTTTTTTAATGGATTCAGATTATGAAATGGATGACATTTCTTGCAGACTTGCCTGTTTTATTTTTTTAAGAATACCTGGAATTTTCAGTTGCCAAAGAGTAAAGATACAGTGTTTTAAGATTTCTTTCAAAAATGTATCATTCCAAGACTCAGTGGACCTGCCTAGGAAAGAAATTCTCCATAAACAATTAAAGTTTGGTGTATCTGACTTGGGCAACCACTTCATATGTGTTACATTGATTTTGTATTATTCATCCTCCTTGATAACCAGGTCAAACAACCCTGGAGAAGCCCTGGTATAGGGCACAGACATAATTATTTCTATGAAATAAGTCATAATAAAAGATACCAAGTTAATTGAGTCACACAAGATCAATTGTTCATAACTTCATATAGATCGACATTAATTATACTATTTTTACTTAAATTTGTTATGAAACCATTCCATTATTTTAACTGACACTATATCAAATTGACTATAATGAGCCACTTATCCCTTTAATGCTCTTACATTTTGACATCAGCTTCAAACCTTCTAGAACATCCCCTGTGTTTCAGTGGAGTTGAATCAGTGCTCACTGCCATGCTGAGCCCAGGCAGGCAGCCAAGCACCACTCAGGTTTTGTCCCTACTCACTTTTAGGGCACTGGGAGAAGCAGAAAAGTCCTTGAGACTGTGTAAGCACAGCTTTGATCAAGGTCAGCATTAACCAAACCATTTTTTATCAGAGATAGATCTGTACTTTAGAGCAGCAAGTTTGATGATTTTATATTAGTGATAGATTTGGGGTTTACTTTATTTTATTAATATAAAATAAATATTTAACTTCTGAGAGACAGATTTGGTGACAATACAGGGACTGAATTTTACTTAAGGTTAGCAATAATTTACATGCAGAAAAGCTGAAATTTCAGTTATGGTTATTGCTATAAAATAGGATATATAACCAGAACCCATCTGTGCTTAAACCTGTGCCTCACAAACACCTCTAAAAAGTAAGCAGATTTAGTTCAAAAGTAAGACTAATCCTTTTAACAGGCTCATCAGCATGCAAAATATAATTCCATTTTTTTATTAAAATTTCTGTTCTGTTTCCATTTTGGAATCAATTTTGTTGCAATGAAAATAATTTAGACAATCTATACAATTATTAACATATTTCTGTGTTACAAAAATGAAACCAACATGGAAACAGAGAATTTCCTGTGTTATCTGATGTCACAGCACTGTTGTTTACACAGTACTAACATTTGTTTTGGATCTCTAAAGAACAATTTGGTTTTTCTCACTCTGGCCATCCATACTTTCAGAAACACCTAAATATTATTGTCACACACTGTCAGTTCATCTGGCTGCTGAACACAGACAGCTCATGGATCTGTTAATAATACAATTTATTTCTGTCAAAACCAGGACATCATCACTTCTGTTTCAATATAAGTCATTCTCTTCCATTTTTAAAAGCGTAACATCTCAGTTTTCCTAATGCTCTGTTAAAATACAACGAAGATTGATTGGTTTTGAGATAGAAATTGGGGCCTTAAGCCTTTCAAGCAGACCCTGTTGCTATTCTCAACAAATCTGTCCTTTCCAGGAGCCCTTCTGATCATCTCATGACTTGGGAACTCATCTTAGGACCTCTCCTAATGTTATGGAAAATGTTAGAAGAAAAATTAAGGGGCAATACATGGCACTGGCCTGTTAGTAGCAAATGTAGCACTGTAAAACAATCTCATCCAAATTCTTAGTTTGCTATGAATACAATAAATCTGAGCTTAGATAAGAATAGAAGAACATCAAAAAGGAAGTGTGGAAGGTCCTTTTGCAGAATGAAACAGAAGAGGTGATGAGACCTTATCAGGAATTATTGATGGTTTAGAGAAAGAGCTGAGTTAATTGGAGATAATTATATTCGGCAAAATTATGTCCATTACCTTTTCACCTGAAGAAAAAGAAAGAGCTGCTATTTTGATATATTCATCACCATTAGTTTCAACCAAGGAAGGTAAGAGCATTTGGAAAAAATATTTTGTAAGAGCACTTGGAAAAAATATTTCAATTTGTCCAATCTTTAAAGAATAAACACAAAAACAATGACGTGGTAAAAATAACATTTCTCGGTGTGTTTTCAGATAATACTCTCTAATATATGTTTTAAACATCTGCTTTTCTGACTGGAGCTAACATGCAAAAATATAAAGGGTTAAAACCAACCTTCTGTGCATGGCCCTCCTGGGAAATTTTCAATGAGAAACAAACAGTATTCAGTTGCTGTCTCCCTTGTATTTTGTATTCCTTTCCTCACATTATTAAATGGATCCTGAGTCTAAGAATGCTATAAAACAATTATTTTTTCAGTGGTTCTAGGTGAAAAAAAAAAAGATGAAATAGCATTAAAAATTTTATCATTGCAGTTGAAAAATATCTCATAAAATATGCAGCAGCATCTCTTTCAATATTCAGATGGCTTCTGACAAACCTTATTAAATCTTTAAAGTATTTGTGCGATGGTGACTTTGTCTGGAAGAGCTTACAGGAATGTGTGTGGTTATTCCCATTGCAGCAGTGATCTGCCTTGAAACCTCTGCCAGGACACTTTGCCTCTTTGAACTCCCTATCTCTGATGCAGAGAGAACATATGCCAAAAATGCAAAGCAGAAAAGTCCTCTGGCAGAATATTTACCAGACTTTCCCTTGTTAGTGAGGAGATCTTCCCCATTCTTGGGGAAATCTGAGTTCTCTGGAGACAAAAGCCATTCACTCCTTATTCTGTAGGGAATGAGGGAACTAGATGTGAGCTCCACAGCAGAGAACACGAAATAATGTGGCATTTTATTCATCATCTTTCATGTAACAGATTTTCTCACCTAGGACTTCCTGCTCCAGTGAGGCATTTTAAGTAATCCCTATAGAGATTATTTTGTGTTAGTTCCTCTTTAAACAGGAAAGGAACTGTGAGCTCATTAAAGTCATTGTAAGGGTATAAAGTTTCCAAAGTATCATACCTCTGTGCCTGGCATTTTTGTGCAAAATATAAAATAGTAATTTTGAGTCTGCAAGAATTAAAGATGGGATTGTCATCACAAGAAGCTTTTTTCAGCCTAGTCCTAGATTTTGAGAGACATTTCCTTTTTCATTCAGTTTTTCCTGGGGAAGATCCTTTCAAAGAAAACATGAAAAAACTTTTCTGAAGTTTTATTATTTGTTTTGTTATTGTTGTTATTGCAATAATAATTTTATTGTAATGATAGTATTAATATTTATAGTAGTAGTATAAGAAGTATATATAGAATATATAGTATAAGAAGTATATAGGTAATAAGAAGGACTTACTCTCACAATTTTTTTTGCTGTCCTATAATGTGATAAAAGTGACTCTTTGCATTTTGGTCAATCTGCTACTCTATGGATTTATTTAGCACTAAGAATGCTCAGATTCTGCAAAAAATCACTATGATTTCATCACCCCTCTGTGAGATTTCACGTGCAATGTACCCAGGGAGGTGTCAGGTGAGAACATGAATCCTGTTTTTCATTCTGCAGGGGCGGCTGTCTTGAGATCACCTGCAAGCAGACAGCAGGGCCCAGGAACTGCAATGACTAAAAAAAACAGAGTGTGAAATGACTGGAGACAACAGCAGTGCAATCTGTTCTTAAAAATCCACTGTCAGGACTGTCAGAGTCCTGGAGCATCCCCGAGGGGTAATCCAAAATATGTTTCCTGCGTTCAAACTTCCTTAAAAGTTTGCTGGTTAAAGGAAATACGAAGCATTAGGAAAAGTTCAAACAAAAACTGCTGCACTGGAAATGAAGATGCTGAGTAGGGGTTGCCAGAAGCAGCCTTCCAAAGTCTGGTGTCCTCTCCTCTAGGAAGAACATCTTTGATGTGGAAGTTGCTGCCACTTGTCTTCATTAAGATTTAGTTTAATCTTCTCCCTGTTTCCTGAGTGGCCTAACTAGTTCACCTCCATCCTTTGTAAGTTTAATTTCCTGAACAGCCTGCAGGACAAGAAGTCCATTTAGCTCCATCCTTCCAAATGCACATGAGCTGTCCAGGGCTGCCACAATCTCTGCCAGGATAATAAACTCACCTTGAATGTTTTTATCATGCTTAGCTCAGGCAATACTTCAATGTGCACAATTAAAAATCTACCCTTTTCAGCAAGGCCAGTTATTGAATTGAAAATTATTCCATAAAAGACAGAATTTGGATGACTTTTCTATTTCGTAGTATCCCAACACAGTTTCTTGCCTCTGAAGATACATTTGAAACCTATTTCAACTTCTTCCTTTTTTCTGTTTTTTGAGAAGTTAGTCCAACACGCTCAGAATTTCTGTACAGGTCTTTTTTACACAGGTTTTAAAAGAGAAAAATATCCTATGCCTAGCTCCTACTCCAAGCTCAGTGGGAGAGAGGCTCCCTCCTGTGGAATATGTCTCCATAACTTTTCACTTCTAAATACAAAATCCCCTAATGAAGTAAGCTGTGCCTAATTTAGTTGTAAGTTAGTTACATTTTGAAAGCTATCAAGAAAATTGGGCATTTATTCAAAAAGCTATTATCAAATTTTGTAGGATTAAAAGATTTAGGCATTAAACTCTCAGCGAAATCTCGTCAGAATCTCTTGCTGAATTTAACTACACAGAGCTGAAATTTCTTTCTTTATTTGAAAAGTTTGGTCTGGAACTCTTACTAAAGATTGGTGCTTTCAAATATTCTCAGAGAAGGTTTAGCAAATTAAAAAAAAACTCATGAAAAACCAGAGTGATGCAGGAATTTCCATTTAAGAGCACCATTCAACAGTTACGAGGCAAAGTAACTCAAGAAGAATGTCAGAAAGCTCCCCTGATGGCATCCTCTCTTTGTTCTTCTCTGTTTAAAGAAAAGAAAGCTGTAGACTTCATGTATTTGAAGATCTGCAAAAATGATTTGCGGATGGATTATGCTGACTTAAGCTCAAATTTTCTCTTTTTCTTCAGGGAAAAAGACTTTTGCTTAAATAAGGAATATTTCCTAGGTATACATCTAAAGCACTATATTAAGGGGGTTTTTTAACTTATAAAATTTTTATAGATTAAAATTCTTATTCAACATCATCTCCCTCTTAATTTTCTCCTTTTATCCTTACATACTTGAAAAATGCTTGGAGCATTTTTAAGGCAGTAGGACATGCACTGAAGAAAAGGAAATTATGTTGGAATAATACCATTAGATAATGCATTTTAAAATACATTTTGCTTTTGGGTTCTTTTTCAGTGCTTTTTAATGAATGGTACATAGGTGATATCATTGCTACATTTCTGGTCCTCCATTTATTAAAGTGCATCACATTTTTAAGGAGCCTAGTGTATTCTGATTATTTAAAATAATCAGAAAATTCAATCAAGGAGAAATATTGTCTGAGTTCTTTTGTTAGAGTCATTAAAATTTTTTTGTGTGTGTTTCATTGCAACATTACCTAGATATTAAATTTAAAAAAAAACAAAACCAAAGCAAAACCAAACACAACAAATAAACAAGGTGGCACACCCCTTATATTGTTTCAATTCTTAACAACATATTTCAGCTTCTTTAGCAAATTTCTGTGCATTTTATCCTAGATAAATAGGAGCTAGCATAATGAAGATAAGCACAGCACTCCCTTTCAGCAGGAATATAATTTATCAGTAATTGTAGACAATGGGTATTTTGGTTACAGAAGGCTTGTAAAGAACCGGTTTAGCAATTTGAAATAAATAAACCAAAGTGGATCTTGCTTTTTAGAGTTGATTAATTGTTTCATTCTCAGCCCAGTTGCTGTTTCTGAATAGGTTGTTTGTGTTCTTATTGGTTTCTAGAGCAAAACACGCCCCTGGACAGTAAGTTCAGTTTCTAATCTCAGTGGCTATGTTCCATTAACTTCATCACTGGTGCACACTAGGCACTGGCCAATTTATCCTTAAATTACAGAATTACTCCTTAATAAAGTAATCATTCTGTGCATTTTGTCTCTCAACCAGGATGAGTGGGAAATGTGCATGGGGGAAGAACAGAGCCTCCACTCTTCCTTCCCCCAGGCTTTGCTGGGGTGTACTCAAGCAGCTCATCCAACACTTCCTTCGTTCTTTCCTTTCCACCACAACAACTTTATCAAAATACATCTCCATCCTCTGGCATGCCAGACTGCAGGTTGAGGCTGATGTGCAAATTAGAAGACATTTTTACAATTTTTCAGAGCTTTTAATTTCTATTTATCACCTTTGATTCTTTGAGATAGAGAAATCTATTTTTGCCCTCCAGATAAAGAGCTGAATCTGCTTCATTTAGGCAAACCCCATTTTATTTTTAAACCATTAAGACTTTTAATGAAACATATGCAAAGCATTTATAAATAGACATAAACAAACTGTTGTATTAGTATGAGCACATCATTTCTTACATGAAACATAATGAACTCATCCCCACTGATTCCAATCTTCTTACAATTGCTAAATGTCTTTTTTTAAAAAACTGAACAGCTATTTCTCCATTTGCTCAGCATAATCCAGTGGCACACATATGTGTTCATAAAATGACTATTCTAATATTTTTCAGAGAAAGGACAGTAGCTTAAGTATTTATTTCCAGCACAGCAATATCCTCAGCTTAAATTCCATCTTTCTGTGGTAAAGTGGCAAATTATCTCACTCTTGACCAAAATGACTCTTGAAAGTCTCAGTAATCACACACGACATAAGTAATTTCATTTTAGAAATTGCAAGAAGATGAGCATCCACATATTAAAATCCAATACTGCAAAATCAGATGCAGCTGTAAAATTAGAACTCAAGAAAATAATGTTCTCCGTGTAGCAGATCTGACTGAAAGCATAATTACTCCTCTTGTAATTAATTTTAATTAGATGAGAAGAAAATAGGTAGATCAGTTTAGTAAACAAATCTTAATAAACATAATTAAGAATGGCATTGCATCAAAATCTCCTGATAGCATTTTCTTTTCTGCTACTAGCTGCTACATTCATTTATTTTTCTTAAAGTGTATATATATTTAATAGAATTTCTGCAAGAATAGGAGTGTTTGCAAAACGTGATTTGTGTTACAGACCTAACTTTTTTCAATTATAATTACAATATGAATTTGCCCATGCCTTAAACAGGTGGATCAGAAATTAAATTACAGGCTGGTTATGTCTAGAAATTAGACAATATTATTTCAATTACATTTTGAAGTTTGACCTGGACAGTCTCACAGAGTAGTTGAGATGGGAAGGGATCTTGGGAGACCACCTAGTCCAAACCCTGGCTCAGATCAAGGTCTGGGCTGTGTAAAGCCAGCTTTTGTGCGTCTCCAAGCATGGATGTCCCACAAGACTTCTGGGCAACGTCTTCCAGTGGATCATCACCTTCTTCCCTTAAGTTAGCCCACGTTCCCTTTCCTTTTCCCTTTACATTAGCCCATGTCTTATTCATGGAGCAGATGATTATTTGTGCTCAAACAGTAGGTCACTCTTGGAAAATACAGTCCACAGTGAAATGACGGTCAGGAGTAGCTCACAAATATGATGAAAGACCATATTCCAGCTGGGCTGGCACAAATCAAAGGCAGGCTTGATAAAATGGAAGGAAAGTCTGTCCAGACTGTACTAATTTACTTACAAATGAATGCTAAGCCAATTTGGAAGTTGCATTTTTGAGCCATAGGGAGCTCTGCTTTTCTTACTCGGGTGAGGATAAACACATTTGAGAAAATGTATCAATCTTGGTACCAGCTAATACTTTGAGGCAATGTGAAGCTGGACTTATTTATCACTGTGTCGTGGTTTAAAACTAATAACTAAGAAAATTACTTATTTTTTGCTGTGAGATATGGATTAGAATAAGGGTAAAACAGGCATAAAACTTAAAAGGAATAAAGAAAGTTTATTGACAAACAACAAGAATAAGAACACTAGAATAAACTTTTAGAAAAACCTTTTCATCTCTTATCTA
>NC_031773.1:55105144-55122628 GCF_001522545.3 Parus major | reverse complement strand
TGTGATGGAGAGTTCTTTATGGCTGTTCTGGAGAGTGTGGAGACTGTCTCTGCTTGCTGCAGGCCCAGAGCCCCTCTCCTTCTTCACTCGGCAGTTTTTGGTGAATTCCATCACGGCAAAACCTGCAGCCAAGCCAGGAACCGGCCCGGCCCGGACAGGGCTCGGGACAAGCCCCCCGCAGGCCCCATCTCCCAGCCGGGAGATGCAGCAGGCCCGGCCTGGCCCCCGCCCGGCCGCATGGCCGGGCAGAGAGCGAGAGGCCGGACCTCTGCTACCTTTCACCGCCAGGAAACAAAGAGAACTCGGAGAGCTCTGGTTTTACACTTTAAAGTAAAGTTCACAAGTTGATCTCACTTTTCAATAGCTTAAACTGTTGTCAATTCTTAGAAATGACTGATAATTAGTCAAGAAGAAGAACTCTCATCAGCTATCAGCACTTCTAACTTCCCCTCTTTCTTCAGCTTTGTTTTAAAAGTAAAACTACTCCATGACACACTGAAATTTTGTGGTTTTCATTTTTCCAATTACTCGTGGCAGTGATGAGAAATTTGGTTCCAAAGAAAAAAGTGTAAATGGAACCGCAATGGTTCATTGTATTTTCCATGTCTGCTCAGGCTGAAACCTAAGGTCACTTAAAATGATTTGTGAAAATCATTGTTCAATTGAAAATCAGCCTCTTGGCCTCATCTTATCTCACACAAACAACCCCATACAACAGAGTGATAAATTCCAGTCCCTGAGAGTCATCCAGCACTGGCATTTTAACAGGGGCTATAAATGCCCTAAATTGTTGGCCCTAGACAGCTTTGATTTGCCTCCTCTTTTGCCTCATGCAAGTCACCACAGCTTGGAGGACACATGAGATCTCTCCATATCTTGACTTAGCATCCATAACAGCAAAAGATGAAAGTTCTTTCCTCAGCCTTGTCCATTTCCTTTATCTCAGACACAAGATCAAACCTCTTTCCTCTTTTGGAAAGTCTGTGGTAGTAGAGCTATGACTGATTTTTGAGCCTCCATAATATCTGTATCACCTTTTTTTTACTATACCCTTGGACAGCAAATGAAAATTATTTAACCAATCTTAAGGCTTCTGTGGAAAAAAAAATATTAAAATGTGTTGCACAGAGGAATCTTGATAACCATCTCCCCCTTCCTCCAGAGTACTCTGTGTTATGTTCACTCTGCAGACCAGTGTTGACTAAAAAAAGCTGTTTTCCTTTACTCAGGAGTACAATGTGGGTTTTTTTACTACTGTTTTGTTGACAACCATATGTGTCAACCAAACCCTGTGACAGCTAATTGAGATTTTTTATTAGCAAGTTTTTGGATTGTATGCTTCAGTTCATTTTGACTTTAAATTCGTAAGGTTAATTAAATAACTCTGAACACAATTAAAAATTCTAACTTGGCAACTTATTAATTGATATTAGCTTGTACATCCCACATAATATTTGTAAAATGCCTATTTATTTGTCAGCTGCAGTAAAGTTAGTGTGATTTGTCAGATAATAGTTTAATAAACTTCAAGCATGAGAAAACTGCTGTATAAATCAGACATGTTTTGGTTTGGTTTTTTAATACAATGCCATTTATCTTTCTCAACAAACATTTTCCTGTGTAGGTTTGAAACACAAATCAATTAAAAAATAATACAGAAAAGGCTTCAGGAAGAAATAATTTAACCTAGGATATGAGATCTACAGTTAATTACACACAGACACACAAAAAGTACATGGTAGGAAAAGCCTATTTTGAGGGAGGGAGGCAGGGAGGGAGGGAGGGAGAAATAGATAAGTAAGGTTTGGCTGCAGCAGTCCCTTAATTTTATATTGTATCCCCACAAAGATTTTTTCTAAGCCTTTACCAGGAAAATTAATCTGAAAGTGAGAAAATTTATTTCTCTTGCTGTCTATAAAAGGCCACAGGATTCAACTACCATTCAAAACCATAGAGCATCCTGTTGGAAGAACAAGAAAACAATCATTTGTTTGATACCAAAAGAAACCCCTAACTTGTCAATGCTTTAAACACTATATATCTTATGAAATTTAAAAAGAAAACCTGTATGTTTTTCTTCTGCAAATCAGAACATGAAGGCATAGCTGACAACAGAAGAGTGACTGGAGATGAGAAGCCTTATTTCAGCTAATATCACTATCCAACCAAAGCAGAACTATGTAGAACAGACAAATTAAAGAGCTGTACTAAGAACACTGCCAGCAGTTATTGAGAAATAATGTAGTAAAATGACCTCCTTTTAACACTGCTCCTAGAAAATGTTACATACAATATTGAAATTTTTATGCACACTGCATAGAAATGGCTTCTTTAAGAATTCACACGTGTGAGAATACAGAACTGTGTCTCCATTCCCAAAACAATGCTGTGACATTACAAAGAGCTACTACAGGTCAGTTTTTACCCATAGGAATAATTTTGTGTTCTATACTTTCTAGTTGATGGCCAAGGCAGATACTGAGAAAAGCCCCTTGGGCAGCCTGTTACCTCCAGATGAAATGGAAAATACACACAGAATGTTCATACTCAGCATTTTTTGGCAACGTCATTTAATTCTGCAGTTCTAATTTCTTCATATTGTAGTTTCTTTTCTTTGTTTCTAGTTTTATTTTGGGAATAAAAATATGCTTTCAAGATTAATATCACAGCATTAAAATCTTATTTCCAAAAGAAGCTGGAGTTTATTGCTAAAATTGGCCAATCCTTTATTTGAGTCATTTCGAAAATTCAGTTTAATGCAGCCAGGTTCATATAAAGTTCCTTCAGTATATTTACTGATCAAAATCTAAAGTTCTTATCATACCAAAAGGCATTTGAACAACAGATGACTCATTTTCCATTTGTTTACTCTGACCCTTTCCACTGCAAATTTTCCTATAAGTTATTTATTTCCATATTTGTGCTGGCCAGGCTAGAACTGTACATATTTTATGTGTGCCTTAATTCTCACATTTCCTTAACTCAAAATACTTGAATTCATAACCTCAGTGTTCTCTTCTTGAAGTTCTCTCAATGTAATCTGCAGGTTTTAATTTATATTGTGTGGCAGTGGTTTGAGAATTTTTATGCAAGGTACTCATTTCCAGGGAAAGAACCTCTCAGTGGTGGTAACTGTCTTATGTGATTGGATATAAAGATTTCAGGTCCTCTCTCCCCTGAAAGATTCCCAGAAAAATCTCTACAGAGGAAGAAGCCAAATCCACTTGGTGTGATTATCCTTTTGTTCCTTCTGTTCCTTCAGCAGATGGCACCTGCATGGCTAATAAACACCAACACACGTGCCTAACCAGCCATTCCTCACAGTCCCCATCGCTCTGCTCCTCCCTTTCATGCTTCTCACCCTTGCTGGTCTTCCTCCAGCAAAATAAAGCCACTGAAATCACTGCATCCTGGCCTCTTGGGTTGATACAATCAAAGTTGGAAGAGTCTCATGCAAGCTCTGCAATATTCTTTTGAACTGCACTGTACACACAAAGAGGAAAATATTCAACAGCCTGTAAGGTCTTGCTTTCCTGCACTGCTTTTCTGGGAAGTCCAGGGGAATGTCATCCTGTTGTCGACTTTGTACAGACTGGAGCAGGGTAAAATCTGATAAAAGATAGCTGGTAAAAAACTCCCAGGGAAGAAATCTCATTTTTAATAAAGATCCAAGGGAGTCAGGCACTGTGCAGCACTGTGCAGCAGCACAGGAAGAACAAAGACCAGCAGAGCAGAAAGTCCTGGGGGACATCTGTGTGTACAACACTACTATCTCAGATTTGAAATATTTGTGTGATGGTTTAGCCTGTTTCCTCTTAAATGTGCTTGACAACAATGCAGTAGTTCCTCTGGTTTCAGAGACAGGACTCTGAACAACCTGACTGAAGTGGAGATATCCCAGATCATTGCAGGGTGGTTGACTAGGTGGTCTTTAAAGGTAATTTCCAACACAAATTATTCCATAATTATTTTTCAGGATTCATTCAATTATCTGAAATGAGGTGGTCCATATTTCCCATCAATATCCCAGAGAAGGCAGTACCTTCCAGTCTTGAAAGATATCACTGACTTAGCTTAATTTATGTTGCCTCTGGCACAGAACAGGCTATTTCTGTGAACTGAAGCATCTCTGACAGATGAATGCCCAAATGATCCTTTCATTTTCTCTGTAGGAGATTTTTGAACTCTTAATGATTATCACATCTCAGATGTTTCTCATGGAGGCAAAATTTGAAGCCAAAAGCTCTCTTGATGGTCATAGTTAAATTTCACACCTTTCAGTACATCACTTTGTTTGACATACAAGAAATGTCTTTATTTCAGCCATGACTTATCACTGCTATTTCAATGTAAAATTAAAATAAACAAAACGGAAAAATAACATTGTTGCTCAAAATAAGTCTTTTCACCTTCAGTGGCCTCTAGGTTACACTACCCAGTCATTGTTTTATAGCCATCATACTTTATCCTTGTTTCTCCTAAAATGTTGTGCTTGTGCAAATGTGCCTTTCTAGAGCTCTAAGGTCCTGGAAGGGTTATAATATCCTTGAGTGCAATTGTCTTATTTTACTTCCATGGCATTTCAAAAGGAATTGTCATTCTATCTATTCTTCAAGCCTCAACCCATAGTGTGTCAGCAGGTAAACTTGCTGTTCCTCATGGATATTGTGTCAGTTTGGTCCCATCAGGAGAGAATATCCCACAATGTAACCTTCACTTTCTGCAGAACATAATGATGGGTATGAAACATGCAGACTCATTAGTACTTCAGGAATTCCCCATTTTGGTTTATAGCGTGATAAATTCAACCCAACCTTCCTTCTCTCACACATAAAATGTTTCTTAAAGCTTTTACTGGCCTGTGTGACCGAACAGAAATTGTCATTTTTCTTTATTACTTGTCTCAGTAGAAAGTTTAGAAGTATAAATTAAAATTAAATTATCCAATTTTTTAATGAGACATTTTATTATATCCCATATTCTGCCATAAGAAACTTATTTTACATTTTCAGAGTTATGTTTATTACCAAAATTTAGTATATTTATAATCTCATTACTATGCTTATTGTAACATGCAACTTGCCTATGTTTCCAATCTTTTATTATTTTCCATTAAAAAGACACTAACAATACAGAGACACAATTCAAAATTCATTAAAGTTTGGAGCAGATTGATTCAACCCTAAGTTCAAATACTTTTTTGCTATTATTACTCAATTCAAGAAGGCTCTATTTTCAGTCTGAATAAATCTAGCACCATTTCCTATCTCCATTTTATTATTCTTTCTTCATCATTTCCTATTTCTTTCCTCTTGACAAAGAAATGTCGTTCTTTCCCCATCTCTGTGCTGGAAGCAGATTTCATCTTGCTGAGGGTGAAAAGCCATAGATCCTGTCTTTACCTCCCCATCTTTGCTCCTGCCTGGCTAAAACTTCCTGCAAAGTCCTTAATCTGCACTTAAAGAAACCAAAGAGTTCAGTGAGTCTTACAGAACTTAACTGCAATGTTTTCATGTGACCTTGAAGTCAAGTATTATATAAGCACATTTTCTTCTAAGTCCATCAAAATTGTCATTAGCTACATTCCAAGTAACCTTTTACTAAGTTTGAAAAAGGAAAATAAACAACACTTTGAGCAATTGCAACTTTAATTGGAGATTTAGTTTGAGGATTAAATCTCTGTGCTTTTTAATTTATTTCTCAGTGGGCTACAAGATTATACAATTTCTGAAAAGGAATAACACTGTGTGGGAAAAATGGCTAACAAGTGCAGTCACACTCTTCTCCTATGTACAATAACCAAGAAATAAAGTCAGTAATTAAAAAACAGCTTTTGAAAAAGAACTCAGACAAGACCTTTTGTTTGACAAATGTAGTTAAGTTTAAGCAAAATAGCCCCTGTTTGATACAGACTCTTTCTTAATCATTTTTATTTCACACTGAAACCCATAATAATATATAGTTATCCTTTATAAAACGGAATACAAATACATAATTTGTCTTTTTAAGTACTTCTCCTTCTGGAAGAGATAAAAACTGGGATAGAAGAGCTACCTGAACAGCATTATTGCCATCTGATGATTAATGTGAGAGAAATGGCTCAAAGAACCATTACATTCATAATTAGAATAAACAAATTGCCAGCAGAAGGGTCAAAGTCCTGGAGTGGATCTCAGGATTCAAGGCCTGTATGACTTCAGGCAAAGTGAAGTAGGAGATCTCCTGGGGTTTTCTGTTGTCTCCATTTTCCAGCTCGGATTTGTCATGCAGCTTTTTGCAGCCCTGTATGTAAGCCTGGCTTACCATGGTTGTTTTTTAAAATAGATTCAGAGTGTTCCTGAAGTGGACACAGGAGGCTCATGGCTGTGCCATGGACAAATCCCAGCTCATACAAGGCACAGTACCCCACCTTTTCACTCCCCCCTGTCACACCTTGGCTTTCAGAGTGAAGAAGTGTGGCTACACAAAGCCAAACATTATATAGTGCAGCCATGTCATTTTATGGCCAAATTCCCATGAATATGATCAGGATACAAGGCAGAAGCCCAAGGCATTTTTGTCCCCCACTTCTATTGCAGACAGTAATCCATGAAAATATACAATGAGCCAGATCTGTACTGACACAGCTTGGGGAGTATGTTGATGAAAAAGGGTCAAACTTCTACTCTGGTTTGAATGAAATATGCATTCCTTGGTCCCACATACAGCCACTGAATGCACAGATCTATGCTCTTCATGTTATAAGTTATTTGTTCTTTGGTTTTTTGTCCATGTGGAATTGCAACTGATTAAAACCTCGACATCCCTAGAAAACAATTTGCAGTCCTATTTCATAGCAATGAGTAGACAAGAAATCCAGAGTTTCTTCCTCTCCAGTGAACTCCCCTGGATATAAGAATGGGAGCATTAGTCTGTGCTTGTCTGTGCATTCCTCTGTGTGCTCATACACAAAAAATGAAGAGCCACATCACCCGTTACTAATAGAGTGCCAAACCTCAGAGCAGAACACAGCCCAGCACAGAATGGGAGCTCAAAAAGCTCAGAGCAGCTCTCACAATGGGGTAGGAGAGGAAGCTGACACAACACAAAGAGACCAATATTAACAGTATTCAATTTTCTTGATTCGAACTATTGCCCAGATGTTGTTTCAGAGCTGTGGATGCAGCATAGAAGACAAAGCCTTTTTTCAATCATGTCCTTATGATGGAGAAAAAAAGGAGCTAAATTACTCAGTCCAGGAGGGAATAAACAAACTGGTACTGATGGATGCTAGTAGTGAGAGGAAAGCTAATGGAAGGTAGCTCATGCATGTTTTCCAACTGACTGCAATTCCTACAGACACAAATTTTCATCTTCTTTTCCACCTAAAATACATAAAATTGGATGTATGCATTTTACATGTATGTTTGCCCATATATTTTTGATGAAACAACAAAATTTCCTTTCCATATTGTAGATTTTTTTTATATTTGGCATCTTGCAAGAGAGTAAGGTCTGTTTCATCTGGGCCACTACACTCTGAGTTATAGTGAGCTCTTTAGAGAGAGGGAGAAAGGAGAAAAAGGCACGAAGCAGTGACGGGAGAGACCCCCAAGAGAAGTCAGGGGCAGCCTGCAAGAGAGAACAGACCTCTTCAGCTACTTACCAGCTACTGCCAGAAGATTTGGTGCTGTTCCTTCCCCTGCCAGCCTCACAGAAAGCCAACCCAGTAAAACCAGAAAATTCTCGTTTTGCAGCAGCTGCAGCAAGGCAAGCCTGGAATCTTACCCTGTGGCCAAGCTGCTGCTGCAGCCACCACACAGGAGAGGAAAAAAGCTTTTAATTGAAAGTGCAAAAAAAGAAGTGGAACCTATCATTTTGGCAGAAAATTATGTGAAAGTTGGCATTGCACAGTACCCTGAGAAGTTTGCTGACTTCCTCAGCAAACCAGAAGAAGCTGTAGGGGTCATGATGGACAAGGGCAAACAAACAAAAACAACAAATTCTGCAAGGATCAGGGTGGCCAGGAAGGAAATTTATTATTATTCATCCATTTTAATGTGAAAATGTCTTAAGAAACTGTGATGCCCTAATTGATTAATTTATATTCTAAATGAAACAGTGATTTAACAACTGAAAGCCTTTGGTGTTCTATCCATGTTAAAAAAAAAGAGTTTGGGGAAGAAATTCCAATCTTTTCTCTGCACATGATTCCAGGTCCAGTGGGGAAAATTTTCAGCAAGGCTTTCAGAGGGGTTGGAAAGGAGCCTGTCAGTAACAGAAGATATCCACAGTGATTTTCCAGTTAAATTACTGGCCACTGCACATTGTGCAGTCTCTTATTCCAAATAAGATCTAGACAAAAAAGAAATGTCCTTGTCTGCTTAGTCTGCTTTTGGGTTGAATATTCCAGTTTAAATTGTCTGTTGAGATACGGGCTTTTTGCAGCTGCAGGAAATAAATTAGCATGAACAGCATATCTAGGGATCAATTAATTTTCATCAATGTCAAAAAAAAATTACAACTTGAACAAGATCAGCCAGACTGGATTCAGATTGTGGAGACTTACAGATTAATTTAAAAAAAAATCTGCAGCGTGTTGCCAAAAGCAAATGAAACTGATTCAGTGGAGGCCAAGACAACATTCATCCATGCAGTATCTGCATTACTGGCAGTGGCTTCACATCAGGGATGTATTTGGAACCATTACTTCAGATTTTCAGGAAGCACTTTATCCCGCTCTCCCATTCGGAATTATTGCCTGGAGTTGCCGAAGAGGAGTGAAATACAGTGTCTGCTGGCACAGAGAAGGAAATTCCTAGTTACAGTCTTCATGACTAATCCAAAAATGAAACAGGATGCTTCAGAGAGCACAATGGGTCTGCACATATTTCTATCATTTATCTAAAAGACTCCAGAAACTGGCCAAAAAAGCGGCAGCATCCAAATCTCCTTCTAATATTAAAATGATAGTTGACTTCAGGAGATGTAGCACATAGCAAGGGACAATTGACTGGCACAGAGAACTTCCACTGTCCAGATTTAACATCTGGATTAACAGATGGCAGGTGCTGTGATATGGACAAGTTTACATGAATTTATTATGCAACAAGGGAGTGAAGGGTAGGCATGAGAGTGTTTGAGTATATTGATCAAGCCACAGCTAGAGAATGTTTATAAGAACCCCCCACCAAGGTTTCATCTCATTTTGCAGATGGCTGGAGGGCTCTAGGTGCCAAAAAGTCTGTTTGGGTGATGCTGTCAAGTTTGTCCATGAATATATGTGAATATATGTGAATATATGTGAATATATGTGAATATATGTGAATATATGTTTTGCAGTATTTGGAACAAAGCAAGCAATTTAAATTTGGATTCCATCCACTGCTTACGCTCTATGGGTTAAAAAATGTGTTTCTGCCAAATGTTCTGGTTTATTCAGAACTGGTTATTTAGACCTTCACAAATTTAAACTGTGTGTTTACACACTTGACCTTCATCATTAAGGTGGATGTGCATTCTAAAGCCTCATGGACACCTTGCAAGACCACCAAAACTACAGCAGTGGTTTGATGTCCAACTGCAAATCTCAAATCCCATACAGATGTGTCAGGCAAAATATTTAAAAGGATCTCTCAAAGCAAAGTCTACACATTAGCACTAATCCAGGTCAAGATCAGGACAGTTAACCACAGCGACAAACTAGGGAAAATTCCCTTTCAGAGAGCCTGCCAGGACTGGAAATGCCATAATAATAGCAGAATTTAATTACTCCTATGTAGATTTAAATGTCACTGAGGTATTTTTAGACACTCTACAGGAGTGTTTCAGGGATAAGCTAGTCAGGCAACTCAAGGGGGAGCATCTGGTTTTGACTCTCTTCCCAGTGGCATTTTTGGCTGGTGTCACAATGTTACTATCAAGGACTATCTCTGTAATAACTACTAAAATGTGTTTATATTCAACATTCTTCAAGGAATGTGAAGGTCAAAAGAAAAAAAAAATCCTCTGCACGAGTGTTTGACTTCAAAATGTCAGTTTAGCAGCAGCCAAAAATGCTAACTGAACATAAAGGAATTATTAGGTGCAGAATGGGCAAGAAAAGAAAGGAAATAATCACTATATCACTGTGTAAGTCCAAGGCATCTCAGCACCTTAAATATTGTGTGCAGTTCTGGCATCTCATCTTAAAAATTGTAGAGTTGAGCAAGAAAAATGAAGGCTCATAAAGATGACCTACAGTCTGAAATAATTTGCCTAGAAAGGGAGATGTAAAGGTTAGGACTTTTCAGCCTGCAAAACCAATTTCAGAGGAACATAATAGTGAACTGCATAATCAGTAGCACAGACAGGATGAATGAGAAACTCTAATTCCTTTTTTTTTTTTTTTTCCTTTCATAATACCAAAAATAGATTACATCAAATGAAATTATCATCCAGCATTTTGGAACAACACAGAAGGGAATGAATGTACCTTCTCATACCCTGTAATTGAGCTGTATAACCTATTTCAGAGGGGGCAATAATCATGCAAAAAGGCATCATTCAAACAAATGGGGGAAATCATTAAAGACAATTAAACACAAAGGTACTGCCTCTGGAAGGATACTTAGGGAGTATTGTTCCACCTTTGTGCTGTTTTTATAGCAGACATCCACTGCTGGCCACCATGACAACATGGTAGGCTACCTTAGGGTAGGCATGTTTCTTGTGCACTCCCTAAACCATGCTGGAAATGCCCAGGATATTAACTTTTCCATTGTATTATACCCACCACTCTTCGTGCTAACAGCAAAACCTAAAAAGAGTTATAAACCTTAAAAAGTTTAGGGAAACAGGCAGCTTTTTATACTGCAAACCTGTTTGCATTTATTTTGAGCCGGGATGAGATCGCACTGTTCTTTTCCTGACCTCACTTACAAAAAGTGTGCCCATAAAATGTGAATCAACCTGATGCATCCAAAAGAAACCCACCCCCAAAAAAACCTCCCTAAACTGTTGGGAAATCACTGTGCTCATGGAGCAGCTCTCAACAGCAGTCCTTGCTGGCCAGCTGGACCTGCTGGGCTTACACACAAACTGCTTACACACTATTCTGGCAGCTGGAGTCTAACTGAGATTTTCCATCCCCAAGGAAAGAGGCCAGCCAGATTTGTGGCTGCTTTGTGCAGTTAAGAATTCCAAAATGAACACGCATGTACACTTCAGTTTCCTTCCAGCTTCACCTCCTGCAGGTTTTAGTGCATTCTGTCACTTTCTTCTGGTGACTGGGTAGGATGCATGACGTGGCATGATGCAGATGAGTGTCTATTATAATAGATCTTTCATGTGTGCATCCTCAGGTTGTGGATAAACAGAATGATATAGAAATAGTCTCCCATCATGTATTAAATATATTGAAAGCAGATGAGGAAGATATCTGTGTTATTTTAGATACAGTTAATCCTGTTTTACAGCAGAAAATGAGTAGATATACTCCTCAAGCCCCCTTAGCACTGATTTCTACAACTTGACTAAATATAACAGGAAAAGAAATTAGGATATTTTAATCAAAATAGGAATTTTCATTTTGTCTGAAGGACAGGTGTTGACAGTTCTTACGAAAAAAAACCAAAAACCAAAAGAATATAGTTTTATCTCAAGGCTTTATCATCTCATTGATATAATAAGATGATATAATAAGATATATGACCAATATAAATTTTTTCTACTAACACTAGGGGGAAAAGGAGTTTTAAAATGTTGCTCTAATATTTTCCTCAATAACCATACCTCATACATTACGAAATTAGGAGCCAAAAAATAAGAGGAGGTTTTCAATTTCTCGGGTGCCACATTTCTTCGGGAAAAACATTTAATTTCTCCATCCCTGACTTGTATTTAAAGATGAGACATCAGTCATTTGGATGGTATTGTTAACCTGTAGCACAAGGTGAAGTCAAACAACTCTCACACATGCAGCCCCCAGTGAAAGAGGGCCTTGAGCTTTGACAAAAATTCAGAGCCTTTAGGTGCTGCTGCACACAATAACAGCTCAAATAAACACAAAAAAAACTCCAGTGCCCTCACTTTCAGAATATTTATACCTCCACCTACATATACAGCACATTCTTTTACTACAGTGACCAAAATGTTAATGCTTGGGAAAGCATCTACACCTGAGACAACAGAATGAGTGTGTTACTCAAAGCAGAGACTGCAGCTTCCTGAAATTAGCCCCACTTCATTCCTTTCATTCCAAACCTGGCAGACGAGTCACATTGCATTGCTGCTCTTTATAGCACAGTATCTGATAAGACCATTTGAATATGTCCTCCTAGTTCTTCCCTGGCTGTCTTCCCAGAGCCCAGATGACTCAAGAACTGACAGATGCAGGGCATAACCTTTGTTCCAAAAACTGCTGATGTGCATCTCTGAGACTGAAAAAGGAGAAAGAAGAAGAAAACTCACACTTCTACAGTATTACATTTGATTGTTAAAGTGAGAGTCTAAGAATGATAGGATAAAACAGAGCACAGGGATTTGGGAAGAAAAGAAATAAGAGAACAAGTCTTAGGCACAGGGAATTTCTTCAGTCAGCAGAACAACAGTCCAACACATGGATAAGGCCATGCTGTTACTTTATTGATGCTTAAATGCAGATTTAGCTCTGGCCATATTTCCCTGCTGCTCAGTTTTGTCTGTTCTGCCAGCAAGCCTTGAGCTTGCTGTGATAAACTGAGTAAGAAAAGCACAGGAAGGGAATGTTATCCACAAGATATTGACTGGCTAAGACAGAAGGGGCTTTGCCACCTTCCCCCAGAACTTGCTGACCACCCCACCTCCAGTTCACAGTGTGCAGGTGGTCCTGCCAAACACAAAGGATCGGGGAAATGGAGATGGGAAATTCAGATTAATGCTGTCTCATTCATTCTTAATCTCTGAAAAATATCTTCCCAATGCAGCTGTGCAACCAGACTGTCCCCTACCCACAGTGGAGAGGAGCCTACTCTCAAGTAAAACATTCCCCAGGATATATCTGGGGAGTCTCCACAGAGATTATTCACAGCCAGACGTGTTAAAAACTTTGTCTCAGTTCCCTCTGTTCCTGCTGTCTCATCCACCGTGCCAAAACCCTTTTACAGCACCACAGAGGACAGATGTCACTGTACACGATGTCACCCACACCAACACATCCCCCTTTCTCTTGGAGGCTGCTCTGTTGCAGCAGAGTGCTACAAGGCTACAGCCCAACTTGTGCTGGGCACAGCCTTCAGAAAACATCCCTTGGCTGAATGCACTCCAGCAAGGGGGTCTGGCAGTACCACCCAGATCAGACCAAGCACTTTGTGGCAGTGACACAGCCCAAAACTGCTCCTCACACTGTGGCTCGGGCACAGATTTTACCTGAGGGCTACAACCCTGGCCAGCATCAGCTGCCACCCTGCTCTGGGTGGGACACACACCAACACCTCCAGCTGCAGGGAGAAACAAACAGGCCTGACTGATGAAATGAACAGGGCTTTGATCACAAGGTCAGGATGAGGCAAGTCCTGTCCTACTACACAGCAACAAAAAAAAAAGCCTGAGGAGCCACTGTTATCTGCAGTCCTTGGCTCTCTTGAGACATGAAGCCAAGGCCACACAGCAGTTTTGGGATGACATTGCTCAAGTCACTTACTCAGCTCTAGGCTACAGCCTGGATTTTCAAAACCAGCAGTTCCACACCCACCTCATTGGAGTGAATGAAGGTTTGTGACATCTCAATGAGAATAATTTTCATCGTGTGTGTGTGTGTGTGTGTGTGTGTGTGTGTGACTGTGGGTTTCCTTTCCTCAGGCAATTCGCTGCTCCCTTGAACTCTGTCTAGGTCAGGGACAGTCTCAATCACAGCCCTCACTTCGTTTATTGCAATATCTCTTACAGGCAGAGAACTGCTATCACACTCATTTCACCAATGTAAAAATGGCACTTTTCCTCTAGGTGTCTCAGAAAAAGAAATTTACTTTAATATTATCCTTTAATTTACTTTACTTTAATTAATTTATATAAATATATAAAAATATAATTTACTTTAAATTATCCTCCAGGACCAAATAGGCGATCTTCTGCTTCTCTGCTTCCAAAATTGATGCCAGAATAAAATAAATAAATAAATAAATAAATAAATAAATAAATAAATAAATAAAATTTAAAAATACATATCCCAGGATTTAAAGCACGCAGTTAACCCTTTCCTGTGTGCTCTCCGAGCGTGCTTTGCCGGCTCTGCTGGCTCGGCCAGTTCCAGCACGGGGACACGCGGTGGCACTGTGGCCTTCCTCACCTGCCAGGACTCCTCGGTTCCCTCTCTCCTGGCTGCATCCCGCACATCCAACCACAGGGAACAGCACTCGTGTAGGGAAAAAAATAAATCCTGCTCTTCCTGACTTACATATAGCACCTTCAGGCACGGGATCCAAAATAAAAAGGGGGGTGGAAAATCAGAGCCTGAGTGAACGGCACTTTGTTTTCTGTGTGGTCCTAGAGAGTCACACACGTTTCTGGGTGTATTTAAGATGCTGTTTCACATTTTAAATGAACACATCAGTGTTCATACTTACACCCGTTCTTCCTGCAGCTGAAAATCATCTTTCCCAGGGTACAAACCCAGCTAGTTCCATAAGTCCTAACAGAGAGAGAGGGGGACTGGGGAGAGAAAAAAAGAGTGAAAGAACCAATCACCACAACTTTCATATAAATATAATTTCTGGGAAACTTCTGATGGAGAAAGGTTGTGTGGTTTAGGTCAAGCCCATCTGGTAAGAATAACATATACATCTTATTAAAAAAAAATTGGTTTCCTGATCTGCTTGCCTGCATCAGACACTGGGCTTGAAAGCAAACGTTTTTATTTGGTCTTTCACATCCCTTAATCAGCACTTGCATGGTAATTAATTTTCTTTTCCAAAAAATCTAATGAGGAAGCATGCATCACAAGTTGCAATCTTTTAGGGGATAATCTCAGCTATGTTGCTTTCCATCTGCAAATGACACTGCTAAAGTATTTCACTCTTTTTTTCCTTTTAAGATGGGATATTAATCCAAAATAAATCAACTTTAAGGAATTGCTGTTGATGGGACAATCAGTTACATGATACTTGTTCATTTTCTTCAGCTAAGAAAAAACCTTAACTCATTTCTATTTCAGATCCTGGCTAAGCATCTTCTGAACTGCTGTGCAGGCAAAATTCTTTCTTTCTCCTCTGTCCTCCCGCCCACAACTTTCCAGTCAACACTCCTGGTTACAAGGAGAGAAATCCATCTCAGAAATCTAATTAAAGATTTTAAAGCCAAGAGCAAATTGCTATTTCTTTTGCTACAAATCTCACAAGCACAAATGTGAGATGTACCTACTTGCTAAATAAAGTTAATAACAATTCAACAGAGGCAATGCCACTGTGACAAGAGCTTGTAAACCACTACGTGGTGTTAGTGGCATCTGAGGACACCCTCTGCCAGAGAATTTGCTAAATATTAAATCCATTTCAGGTGCATTTTTTTGTGTTAAACCAAATTGGTTTTGACTATAAAACTGTCCAAAATGTGTGTTTGTGCTGGAGTTGGGGAATGGAGAAGAGAGCAGGGAAAAGGAGGAAGGGAGGAAATGTTTCACATTTTTTAGACTATTTCTAATCTCCTCACTCATACTGCCTGAGAATGAAGTATCTATTGTTTACTGGAAATGCTTTTGTGAATGTCTGCATGTCAGCAAAGGGGTCTAACATAGCTTCTGACATAGTTTACATTCCTTTCTAGCTGTGATGTGTCTTCCCCATTGTTTTTCCCTACCCTATCCTGTCCTTTTTTTTTCTTTTTTTTTTTTTTAACCCTTGCACTTTTCTATCACAATTATTTTCTGGCCATCCCAATTCTGCCAATATTCATCAGGAGTGTATGACTGACTGATGACATGAACACAACTTTATTAACAGGTCCGGGTGCAAGTTACTCCTGTCCTACTGCACAACAACAAAAAAAAATGTGGGGAATGCCTGGGGAACCACTGTTATCTGGCCATTCTGCCACATACCTCCAATTCCCTCCTCCCCACAAATTCCTGCTCCTCTTTCCCAGCTGGCTCCCCTCTCCGCCCCACCATCTCCAGCCTTCTTGCTCCGATACATAACTTTTCCCCATTTATAAGGAAAGGAGCGTGTCACTCATTTTCCCTCAACCAGTGAAACTGTTCTCATGTATCACTAACATCACCTCTCCCGTGGGTGCCTCATTAGAACAAAGGGGAGTGACTTTAAGTCAGTCCAAGTGATGAGAAGGGCCAGAGCTCCCTCCCACTTTTAGTGAAAAAACAGGAGAGAGACAAACAAAGAGTAAAAAAAACAGGGGTAAAAGGATTCTGGACTCGTGTGAAGCCAGTTCTTCCTCCCCACCCTGGGTTTTGTGAGAAGGTGACCAGTTTCTTATGTTACAGTGTACCCTAAGCCAAGGATGACCCCAGTTTCTCCCCAGACATCTGTACTTTCACTGCTGTCTGAAATTCGGCAAAAAACAAGCTTCAACAGCTCATTTGGTGTCCCAGCATGACTCTGAAATAGCAACACGTGAAGTTAAAAGCCACATTACGTTTTGCTTTTAAAAATCAGCGCTTTCTCTACCTAGGTGTAGTTTGGTGGAATTTGGTTTTTTTTTTAAATTGCGCAACCCTGGATTGCCTACTTCTTTTCCTAAAGCCTGCATTTTCCTGTCCCAAAAACACTGTACATTCCCTTGTTCCTCCTCCCTTCAACCCACCATGAGCAGAGGGTTTGAGCACTAACTCCGGTCCTAAGATCGTGTGAGAACTTCATCCTTCCCCAGCTGTACTTCAGGGGGCAAAACCCGCTCACAACAAAAACTCGGGGTTTTTCCAAGCTTTCCTTGAGCAATTCCCTCATCACCTCTCTACAATGAAACGGAGAGAAGGCGGCTGCAACTCATCTCTCTCCAATCCCTTAGGGCAGCCTGGAAAAAACCCAGA
Organism: Parus major; assembly: GCF_001522545.3. Taxonomy (NCBI): domain Eukaryota; kingdom Metazoa; phylum Chordata; class Aves; order Passeriformes; family Paridae; genus Parus; species Parus major. The sequence continues at coordinate 55,105,653 of NC_031773.1, read as the reverse complement.
CAGCAGGAAAACCTCCCAAACCAGCAGCCCGATAACCACTCCCGCCTGAAAGTTCGGTCTTCACGGCACGGACCACGGCGCTCAGAGCATCTTCTATTTCCAGGCTGAAACTTAGGTGCAAAACGTGTAAACGTGTAAGAATATAGAATTATCTCATATATATCGTGATGCAAAACATCTATGAGGGACGGCACAGCGCATATCTATATGTTTAAAATGGGTTTAAAGTGTGTTTGCTGGAGGGGGAGGGAACCCGGTGTCCCGGCGGGTGCGACACAAACACAAACACAAACAAACACAAACACAAACACAAACAAACACAACACAAACACACACAAACACAAACACAAACGCTCTATCGCGGCCCCGGGAGCTCAGCCCGGCCGTTCCGGGACTGTCCCGAACGGAGGACGGGGACAGGCGGCGCTTCCCGGAGGGGGTGGCCGCTCTCCGCTGGCGAGGGCTGGGCTGGGCTGGGCTGGGCTGGGCTGGGCTGAGCTGAGCTGGGC
>NC_031773.1:55036247-55104894 GCF_001522545.3 Parus major | reverse complement strand
GGGCCCGGGCCCGGCGCTGGGGAAGCGGCGGAGGCGCAACAGGTCCGCGGAGCCGAGCCCAGCCCGGCCGTGCCCATGGCCGGCCGCGGGCCCGAGCAGGGCTACATCCGCACCGTGCTGGGCCAGCAGATCCTGGGCGAGCTGGACAGCTCCAGCCTGGCGCTGCCCTCCGAGGACCGGCTCAAACTCTCGGGAGATCGCGCCGGGGAGGAGAAGGCGCTGCGGATCCACCGGCAGGTCCAGCAGACGCTGGCCAGGAAGAGCCGGGGCTCGCTGTACAATGGTGAGTGCCCTCCCCGAGCGCGATGCTCCGCGCTGCCGGCGGGAGCACGGGAAGGGACCGCGACCCCCGCCGGCCCCGTGTCCGCGGCTTCCCTGCCCTGCGCCCTGCCGGCTGCTCGGGCAGAAAATCGTGGCTCTGCCGCCTTTTCTTTTACTCTCTTCCCACCGCCGGGAGTCGTAAGTTTCTCCCTGCCGAGCTCTGCCGTAACTCGGTGCGTGGCGGGGCCGCTCCGGGCTCTCCGCTGCCCGGGGGCGGGACCGAGCCGAAATTCTCCTGATCCAGCAGCAGCTTCATGTGCCTATTGTAATGCCTTTAGCTTTACCCACTGCTCCTGTCTGCGAAGCCGAATGGGAAGAATCGTAGGAAAAGCTCTGCCTTATTTAACCGTGAAATTAAAATAAATAAATAAAAGTTTGGAAGAGTAACTCTCGGAAAGGCAGGAATGGGAAGCACAGGACGATAATGCCGTCAGGCATTATTTACCCCGTTCTTTGACATGCGTGGTACAAATTGGCGTCAATCATCCCTCGCTCCCAAGATCTGGTGGCCAGAAGGCCGGACCCGTCAGGAAATCTGCAGCCACGCCTTGTGCCCCAAGCAGAGCCCGACCACAGTGTCAGGCATTGACAGGGTGACTGCCAGGTGCTGAGGGTTAAAGGCAAGGTGCTCGAAGGGTTCAGTCTTAACTATTCATGAAAACTTTATATGCCATGAAACTTTAATTTCGTTTTTAAATGGGAAGATATGACTGGCTACATGCCCTGTTACTCCTTTGTCCTTAAAGAAACTGTCAACTTTCATTTGCTAAAAGCTGTCAAAAGTCTTTATAAACATACTTCACTCATCTGTCTTGTCAGGCAGACGAATATTTTCTTATTCTTTGTCTGGCCTCTGTTTCAAACAACAGCTCATGGCAAAAATGGACATATTCTGCTTGTAAAAATCAGTTGTACAAATCACATTATGGGTGTGCAACGTGCAGATAAACATGCATAAGCCTGTTATAAACTAATAAGCCAAGCCTTAGCTTGGCTGCTGCCATTCAAATATGGTTTCTAAACACTTTTAGAGTAGCTTAATTTATTTTTCTCTCCGCAGAGAGCCTGCAAAAAGCTTTTTAAGCAGTAGTTTATAAATGACACGGTGTCATGAACGTGAGCTCAAGTCTCTAAATGATGCATAAAACACTATGAAAACAGAGTTCCCGTGCTATCAAGTCATCCTGGCTTCTCTGGAATACATTAACAGACCTAAAGTATTTGGGGATAGTTATCTTGGTTTGCTTTGTTTTTCTAAAGGTCAAGTATTTGATGCCCTTGCATTTCTGTGACACCAAAACTTTTAAACTTCAGGATAAGAGGTGGAAAATGACATGTCTGTAACACGTCTTGTTCATGCAGAAAATGAACTTTTCCTTCTTTCATAGACGTTTCATACATATTTTTATGGGGAAGTTGCTGTACGATTTTTAGTCCCACTGCAAAACTCTGGAAAGAAATAATCAAAACTGAAATGCATTCCATAAATTTATACATATGTATAATACATGTTTATCTGTCTATATCCTGAATATATATAATGTCAATATATAAAATCATATATATATATATATATAAAATCATAGTCAATCTTGCATTTAACATTTTGGCTCTCCTGAAAAATATGCATACTTGCATGTGTGTCCCCATGTGCTTTCTATAGAGATGTTCCAAGGGTGACTTTATGATGCTTGTTTCCCCAGTTGTCTGTTCTGTTTGTGCTGGACGTTGAGTTCTGCACTTTTAAGGCTGGTTCTGAGGGGGAAGAGGGGAAAAGAAGAAGCTCAAAGTTTCTTTTCAGAACCTGCACTCACTGCCCCACATCCTTCACCTGGACTGTGCTGTGTGCAGCACAGACAGCAGGACAGAACTCTCCTTTGCTTTTAGTTTTTTGGGGTTTTTTAGCTAGCTGAGGCAGAGAAGTTCCCCAGACTGTGATTTTTCTTTTTCTTGGAACTATTCAAACCTACTCTGGATTGAAAACCCAGAAAAACATCTCATGCCTGTGGCCCACCAGGGGCTGGGATGCAGGAGAGACTGATGAGGGACTGAGTGAGCCTAGTTACACCCCACAACAAGGACTTTCTGAATTTGCCATCTCTTCAGAACAGAGAGAGGTTTTATTGTTTAGTATCATTCAATTTTCATGCTTGTGAATACTTTGCTGGTTAAATAAATAGTTTTTTTCTGGTTTTCTCCAAGAAAATCTTTTCCCAAACCAGGTGGGGGCTGCTTGAATTTGCTTTCTGGAGGGACCCCATTCGGAGGTTTCTTCACAAATTTGCCCTAAACCAGGACAACAGACTTGCTCAAAACTGGACCATGCTTTGAGAAACATTTGAATTCTGATGTGTAGGGAACTTTTTTTAAAAATGCCCTTTTTTACATGCAAAATCATCCTTTTATGTGAATTATAGCCATTTTCTGACTACAGTCATCAAGGTTCCTATATTATTTGCAGTTGCAGGGGAGGATTACAAAGATTTAGAGGGAACAGGAGCTGTGATATAACTGTCCTGTCTGTAGGAGTGTTTCAGACTCTGCTCAGCAAGGTACTTAGCGCATACCTAACCACAGTGTTCACAAGCATGCCTAAAATTAGCCAAGCACATAACCACTGGGTATGAAAAATCAGTGGTAGGAAAGGTCTTGCCCAGTGTCATGGGTGCACACCCATTTTCTACTGACTCTGCTGGAAACTTTGAAGCCACAAGAAGCAGTTTGTCAGCCAGCATAATTTCTCCTTAGAGTTTCAAGTTAGAGGTGCCTGCTTAGCCTTCAGCACTACTTTTATATGGAAAAACTTGGGTTTTCCTCCTATCCCCATACTATTTCTCATTTCATGCCCTTTTCTCCCTTTTGGAGGGTGTGTTTCTTTCTGATACAAGAAATTGGGTAATCTTCAGATTTGAGGATTCCACCTGCTGCCAAATGATCAAAGTTAGATATGTCCTCAACTCTTTTCAAGATGTTGTCAAGCCTCGTTAATAGCTTTACAAGCAGTTCAACAACAGCTGCAATTTGTCCAGTTTATCCAGTGTTGAGCCTTTATAAATTAAAGATTACACTGCCTTTACAAGTTTTGAACAAATAAAGCAGTCATATCAAATTTCTGGATGCTGTTTAAGGGTGGAAATACAATGGTAGGTAGTTCCACCTTACCGAAGTAAAAGTGGCATTTGGAATCACAGACTTTAATGATTGGTGTTTTGTTGCAGATGCTGTTTTTATTTTATGTACATTGTAGGAATCTTTTAAACTTTGTTCTGAGTCCACTTGCCTCTGATCTTGTTCCTTTTGGATTTTGATTGGCTTTTTAAGGCGTCCTTATTAGATCTTTACTGTAAAAAATGAGGGCAGAATGGAGTAAAGTATCATACAAAGCCAAAAGGCCTGATGAACTGCTGCCTGTGAGCTGATTCTTTTTCTAACAGGTTTTATAAACACAGTGTGTTTATAAAAAGAACAAACAAAAAAATAAAAGCAGAATTCAATCTTATGTGATTTCCAAATGAACAGCATCAGATATAAGATGGTGAAAATCAGAGACTTATTTATTCCTCACATTTATTAATTTCTTAAATTCTTAGTATTTTCTTGTTCCAGTTGCATTTAGGGACTCAGGTGCTTTTCTGTCCTTAGCTTTCTCTTTTGTAGAATGCTGGCACGTTAACTGTTTCATAGTAATTTTCTGTTTCTGTCTGTCTGGGATAAGGAAGTAGAAAAAAATATCCATACTGACTTTCAATTTTTGTTGGTTTTGTTACATTCCTCGCCTCTGCTTCCTGAGCCAGAAGAAATCTTTTTCTTAAATTGAAACCCTTGTGTAAATGTCCTAACCCACACAAAAGTGGACACAAAATTTTAGAAAAACTCCTCTGGGACCAGGCATGTGCTGGCAGAGCGATGAAGGAGCACAATCAGAAGGAAGGCTCTTTGATGCAGAGATCAAGGGATTCAGTGATGGTTTTGATATGCCATTATTAAATGTCATTATCTCAGTCCATCCTGAGTGCTGAAGTGTGAAAAAAGGATGAAAAGGTGCCAGTCCTGGCGTGCTGAGGGTCCTGCTGGGGGAGGTGAGCAGGAGTGGACAGGGAGCCCTCGGCAGGACGGCACTCGGGATGGGTGACAGCCCCTCAGTTCCTCTTAGACTGATGTGTGCAGGTACAGCTACACTGATGACTGCACTGAGAGGTTCAAAGCCAAAATTTGGCTTTCGTGGTGTCCATTCAAATAGAAAAGTGCTGGAAAAGACTTGTGACAAGAGAGAGTTATCACTGTACATGATTTATTTGATATCTCCTTAGTGATAGATATCTCTGTCTCCTTAGTGGAGATAATTGTCTTTTTTCATCTCCCAGGTATCTTAGAGGTGCCTGTTGTCATTGTTGTTTTTGAGAGCAAAGCAAGCATTAGGTTGGTCTGTCTGCAGCCATAGGCAGTAATTTTTGGGGAGAAATTCCCAAGGGCTCGGGAGGTGTTTGGCTTGTCACATCCAGGGGAACAAAAGGGCCTTGAGAGGAGCCTCTGGAGACAGACGGGATTTCTGCTCAGTCATCTGTACAGCCTGCTGCCTCCTGATACTGTAATTATTGTTCCTGGTCTCAGAATTTTCTTGTAACTGCTGCAATATCAGTGACTTCTGCACAGCTTTTGTTTTAGGCGAGGAGAAGAGCGGAGGGGTTGGGTTTTCCCCCTGCACTGACCACATCCAAGGTGTTCCTCAGCTGCTGCAGTTCATACTGACAGCGGACAGGGAAATGATAAGCAGTTCCACTCAACTGCCCACACATGGGTGTCTGCTGCTGGCTGAGATGCCTGAGTGGTCCAAAATACCCTTCTGGGTTGACAGACACGATGCAGGGCCTGCAGCAAACCCATTTTTTTCCTGACTGGCTGCTGGAAATCAAGTGTGGTGTCGTATGGCCTCTCACAGTGTTTGTCCCCTGTGGATGAGTGGCTGAATCATGTGCTTATTTCCTGAGGAGAGAGTTTTTGTGAGACTTGAAACTCTGAGAGTCACAGTCAGAAAGTATTCGTCCTATTAGTAAATGAGAACATAATAAAATTTTTTAAAAGTAATGATTCATGTTTTGTTTTGTTTTTTTTTAATCAAACAGAACAGTGCTCTGGGTGTGTAAGGTTTTTGTAGAACAGTGAAAATAAACTGAAAGAAGCCTCGCTGGCACAGGCAAGTTCTGATCAGGTCACCTCTTCTGCACCTCTCATGGCTGTTGGAAAGGCACAGCATTTCAGTTCCCCCTTTTTCCTTTAACACACTGACTTTTGGCACAAGTAACCAGCATACAGTAAAAAGGCATGCCTTTTATGTCTGCCTAATAAATCTACAGGTAAAAGGCCAGCAAAATAATTTACTGGTGTGATAACAGCAAGCAAGACATAACTGCAGAGTGGCATGCCATAGGCTGACATATACTCTGTTTGTCTCTGAGACAGAAAAATTTTTACTGATGGATAATTTCATAGGAAGACTGAAGGTGAAAAAAGGAGACTGAAAGATAATGGTACAACTTTTGATTGGCTGTATTTTGTTTTTGTGAGGAGGGAACTGTTAGGTATGTAGTTTATCCTCAACCAGTTAATAGATTGTCTTGTTATTTTTAATTTATCCTCACTTTTGGATTTTTATTTTTAATAAAGACAAGTTTAGAGTTACCTAAAAAATACAAAAATTACTTGTTGAAAGGGCTTTTATGCCCTAAGTAGATAATGGAGAATATTTTCTCACTAAGTACAGTAATCAGGAAAAAAAAAATACAAGCTGTAAAAAACCAGAAATTTATGGGTATTTCTATTTCAAGATTTATTATATAAAAGTCCTTTAATATGAAGCAATGAAGAAAGTGAATCTTTAAAAAGCTCTCTGAGCTGAGATGGACTTTTACTGGGCACCTGAAAGGGTACATTGCTATGGGAATTACATGTCACAAATGAGACATCCATTTAAATTTGTAGATTTGGGATGTTGGTGCACATTTCTGAGAATTTTTTGCAGTGTAAGAGAGCAGTTTCCTCTTGTATCTTTCTTATGTACTCGGGTAATCCTTGGGCTATGGTAACGTTGTAATGTGAGGAAGGAATTACTACAATCCAAATCATGGATTTTACCAAGCTGCACCATTCCATTCTCATGACATGAAGTTACTGTGAATGTGTCTTAACAAATCACCTCATTCGTGTTTAAATCTGCCAAAATCAGAGAATTGGAAAGTATGATTATACAAGCAAAATAATTGCAGTTTATGATTGAATTAGGCCTCAAATTATCACAGTCTGCCATGGGATACACAAATCTGGTCTTCAGCAGTTTGGGCAAGTCAGTGATTTGTTCTTTAGATTTCTGTTCTGTAGTATCTCAGGTAATATTTAATATTTTGGAAATTGATGGCCAGTTAACTTCTTTATCAACCACTGTTGCCTGTTCAGCCTGGTTCAGACTGCTTTGAGGTCTTGCTTTCAACCCCTATTTCACCGCTTTAGACCTGTGTTAATTATATTCCTATACTCAGAGCCTCATAGTAACATGGAATCTCATAAATAATTCTTTCATTAATATCTGTTGCTTTTGAAAGTTTTGTTACTAGAAGCACTCACTTTTTGAAAATGCATTCTATTGGTGAAAAAATGGAACAGCCTGAAGGTTTTGTTGGCCTGTTTGGGGTTTTAATGGAAGAAATAATCACAATGTGCTGCTCTATTTTCAGAGCTGGTTCGTGGAAAAAAGGAATCAGAGCAGATAAACTCTGGATCTTTGACATTATTTGTAGGATTAGTGAACCTTTCAGGTGTAGATTTGAAGTGTCACTGGACAACCCAACTTCACGGCGCCACGAGCCATAGTTTGTTTGCAGACTCTTTGTGCTGTTTGGGTAGAGCAGGGAGAAGGTTAGTGAAGCATTATTTGCTCCAGTACATTGTCATTAAATTAGCACCTGAGGGAGAAGAAACAGCAGGATTTGAGGCAGACAGCTGTGAAATAAAGGGTCTGTACTCAGTGTGTGCTGTTTGTTTACAGCTGTACATGGTGAAATCTGCATCCAGGGTGCACAGTAGCGGATACAGACATCAAACCGTGTTTCTCAGCTCTAATCTACAGCTGCAGTATTTTCCTCTCTTGTGTAATTTGCATGTCATAGTCAGCTGGTGTAAACCATGCATTTATAGATTTGCATGTACATTCAAAGTGGTTACAGTGCAAAATAAGTGTTCTTAGTTCAGTGACACTGTTTCTCAGCATTTAATCAGTTTCTCATCTGGGACATTTAAAATACCAGCTTGCTTTGCTGAAACATTTTTCATAGCTGCACGAGTCACAAGACTCCTAAAAGCTAAAAATTAAGTAAAGTATACGGGGAACTGGAAAAAAAAAATTGCTTGAATCCTCAGGAAAATGCAAATGTCCCTCCATCATTTCCCTCTTCAATTTTCAGCTCATATAAATGTCAGTGCTGACTGCTACCTTTTGCTAGCAGTGTGTATCATCCTCTGTAACTATGCCATGTTTTGGTAAGACCTTACTGACATTAATGTTTGGTTCCAGGCAGCCTGCACCGTGCATCCAGTGTACCAGAGCGTGTCTACAACATGGGGATCACCGAGAATGATTTTGCACCAAGGTCTCCCTACGGTTTCTCATATTACCAGGCAAACCAGGTGAGCAAAGGAAGACAATGAGTAGAAATAAATACAGCATCACACACATTTATTTATTTATTTTATTTATTTATTTTTATTTTTATTTCTATTTCTATTTTTATTTTTATTATATTATTAGAATCTTCTATTAATAATTTATTATTATTTATTATTAGTATTAGTTTATTTATTTTGTTGCCACAAATAATTCCATTTAGATGGTGTTACAATGCTTGTTTGCTTGTTTGTTTTCTTCTTAAAATCTGATTTTTAGAAAATGAGGGTTTTACAATGAAATCTCTTTTCACGTTCTCCCTTGCTTCCAATGGCTTCAGAGCCCAGTAGCCAGATTCAAGTCAGCCATACAGATGGGTTGTTGGCAGTCCTCTTTGGTTTGTGAGAATTGGCATCAGGTTAGAAAATGAAAAATTGCATTTACACTCCATAAGGCAAACACTGTAAGATCTGCATCCCTCCCACCAGACAGCTCCTCAGGTCAGCACATCTGTATCTCAGAATTAAGCATCCAAAACCAAAGGAAAAGAGATTGGTTTGGTTTCACAAATACTTATATTTTCACAAGGTAGAATGGTTCCTTTTTTAAATGGTTCCTTTATTTAAAATACTCCTGTTGTAACCTGTTTTATCATTACAAGAATTCCAGCAGTACAGTCCTTGCAATACAATGGTGTTTCTGATCCATCTAATCATAAATTCTCTTGCTATTCTGACCAGCTTTTCTTGGGGTCATGGCCTGAATGCTGAGATAAATAATTGGTTTTCTGCAGGGTTTGTGACACAGCTCATAGTTGGTGTGAACCTGTTTGAAGGAGTGACTGGGAAAGCAACCCAGCTCAATAGCAAAGCTCCTGCATGATCAGTTTAGTAAACTGAAAGCAATTTGGCTTGAGAGCAGAAACATGTGTGTGGTAAATAACTGTATAAAGGGGGCAATTCTTTCCTAATTTTAGATTACTCAAGAAAAAACATGTCTTTTTTTGTCATTCAAAGAAATAGCCCAGCTTTGGAACAGTCAGTGAAGCATGGTGATGCTTCTGTATGGGGAGAGAGAGAAGCATTTACCTAAATGCATTTCCTTCTCTGCCCTCCCACCCTCTACTCTCAGCTGTTCTGAAGTCCATAGTACTTGACATGAATCCATTCCTTCCAGAGAGAGCAACAAAAAGAAATCTGGAGGTGACATAGGAATCACAAGAAAATAATCGTTTACCAGGCAGGGGGTGGGAGGAAAAGAGAGACTTAGGTGTCCTGTGGGAAAAGCCACAAGGTCTGGTACTTGACAAGAACATGAATTATCCCCAAACAACAGGTAAAGCTATCCTTGCATAACTTCTGACAATAAATAGATATATCCAATGATCTTTGCCTGAGCCTGCAAGTTTATCTAACCTTTACTCCTTTTCTGAGTTAGCTATCACCCTCAGGATCTCCTCAACAGTGAAATTAAGGGAATTCAGTCTGGCATCTATCTGCTAAGCACTGTTCTTTCAATTCATAGCTTGTGTAAACTTCTCTGTTTTACCTTAAAAAGTGCCTTTAATATTTCTACACTTTAACACAACATGGAAATGGAAAATAGGGGGCTTTTTATGGTTGTATGCCCCTATGCTTACTTTTTTTTTAAAAAAAATCATCCATGACTCCTCTATTTCAAGGCCAGAGAGTGTCCCAAGTTGATTTAGTTCTGGGTGGTTTTGGAGTATGGAGTTTAATACAGAGACCAAGACAATGTATAAAAATTGAGAGGCCTTAAATGACCCAGAAATTGAGAATCTTGAATTTACATCCTACAAAGAAAGGTTGGCAATGGATTTGTTGAGTTTAGAAATGAGAAAATTGTAAAGCAGGGTGATGATCCATTACAGTCTATCCCCATTAGATACAAGAAAAAAAGGAAATAGTCTAAAATTCCAGTTGTAGAATTAGGGAAGTCACTGAAATGGTGAAATGATCATTTTAATTTTCCTGAAATGTTTTACCATCTCCTTAATTTTTAAGAGGCTAGACAAACAGGGAAGGGACTACCTCTTCTTCCTAGCTCCTACTGCACATGAACATGAGTGCTAAATAACCTTCTGTTAAAAAGGTTATTATCAATATGCAGACACTTGAGTATAATATTTTTTATACCTGATTGATTAATTTTCTTCTGTCTATTAGACAGCCTTGAATTTAGCTTTAGTAGTAGATGTTGGTGTCAATCCCCAAGGAGTTTCAACAGAAAAATCTCCATTAGTAATCACTCTGTTCATTACCTGTCTTAATTGACTTATGCAACTATTTTGAGTTCATGACAGAAGACTGGATGCTTAGAGTCTGTCTCCTGATGTTTAGACTGTACTTCTTCCTGCCTTCACGAGTGAGGTACAGAGAAGTGTGGCAGGATCCCATTTGATGCACAGCTTTGGTGACGTTCATGTGTTTATTTTTCTTTTATTCTGAGAGCAGGCTGTAGAATTTTTTTCTTTACTTGGTTTGGTTTGGTTTCTCTGCTGCTAATCTGAAGTGCTGTGACCTTACTGTGGCTGCTGTTGTTTCGTGCCCCCTGCAATAGGTTCCCTCCCCGTCCTCTTACACGAATGGCTGGGGGACAAGGATCACTTACAGGACGGTGGAGGAGAGAGCTCAAAGGCAGCCTCTGAGGAGACTGGAGGTTTCACCCCAACGAAATCCGGAAAGATTGGCGTACGTGTCCAGTGATTTTCACTACAATGGAGGGATTGCAGCTGGGTTCTCCGTGAGGCACGGAGATAGCCTGAGGTCCGCTGGGACTGTGCCACCGAGATACGCTCGCTCCGAGATTGTTGGCTACAGCCTTCGCGACTCCGTGCACAGGGGACGCTCCTTCAAGAGACAGTCCCGCATGGGGGCGGTCAGTGATGCTGTCCTTGATGGTGTCTACCCCAGCCCCGCTGTCCCGCTGTACCACCGGCCTGGCAACAGCCGCAGCATGACCAACCTCCTGGAGAAGGAAAACTACCTGGCCGCGGAGAGCGCGACGGGACAAGTGAGGTCCCCGACCGCGTCCCACGTGTCTCAGAACAGGCAGTCTGTGAGGTCCAGCTTCTACCAAACTGCCTTCAGAAACACACAGAGCAGGAGAGAAGTTTCCCAGCCAGCTTCAATAGCCAGTGTCACTGCAGAAACGGATGGGAAGAGGATGCCAGTGACAGCTGCTGTGGCCGCAGCAGGGAGAAATGGTTTCCTGCAGAGCGAGCAAGTGACCCTCAATGGATCTCAGCTGGGGTAAGCACAGTGCAGGACCTGCTTTGGCTCTGGGCTGACACTGCTGACAGGAACGTGTTTGTTAGAAAGTAAACTGATAGCTTGTGGTTCAGCAGCCAGCACCATGTATGAAATATCAGTGCAGAGGAGGCTGAAAATAGATTTGCCTTCAAAAATCCACATCCAGTGTAACGGAGGAAAGGAGACAAAAAGTGTATGTGTAAGTACAGTGCAGGGTCTACAGCTCCTGCTGAAGTTTGGGACCCCCTTTTGACAAGATTAAGCTTTATCAGGAGACATGAAGTAGTCACTGAGTAATTTACAACCTAAGTCACAATACACAAAATTGTACTGGTAAATTTTGTGCTCCCAAGAGCCCATACAATGTCAGCACTGGTTCTCACAAGAACTGGTCAGAAGTGTACCAGTGGAACAGCTTTTGGCAAATTGAGAGTTTCCAGTTAAAAATCCTTCATGGTTTCAAGGACACCTCTTAGTTTTTATAAACTTCTGGTAGAACACAGGCAGAAATTTCTCTTAGCTCTGTAGCACCGTCCATCCCTAGAACAAGTACAAACTGCTCTGAATCCCAAGACCCCAGAGCTTCTCACTACCAGGAGATCCTACATGCTCCAAGGGAGTTATCTTAGTTTGAAACTCTATTAGCTCCATGCCAGAAAGTCCCAAATCTGCCCCCAGACTTCATGAAAATGGTTTAAAATACTTGAAAAGTTTGTTCATGTTTGTTCCCAGAATTAGTTCCCTCACCAAAAATTCCTTTCCAGAGAAAATTTCAGAATGTTTAAAATCTGTTCCATTTTCAAAAGAGAAATTTTATTCTTTCTGAATTTCCCCTCAGAAGTGAATATCTTTTTATTTTAGAATAATTCTGAATGTTTCCAGAGTTGCTGTGTTTCAGTGGACAGGACAAGCCACTTGGTGTACAGGAGATGGTTACTTGCATGTGTATTCTGGTTTCTGTTGTTGTTTTATAATTCAAATAGGAACCTAGAATTTCTGTTTAATCATAGTGTAATTTACAACAGTGTTACTAAGAAATGGCTGTTCCCCCATAACTGTATAGCTGCTAAGTTTATTTTTCTGAAGACTTATCTTTCTTCTCAGTTTCTTACTGTGTGAGAAAAAGCATCACCTGATATCACTGCTATGTGCAGATCAGATATTTTTTGTTGCCAACTACATGTTGTGTGTTATCATTATATTTGCAAACGTATATATGGCATTATGCCCACTTCTAGTCTGGATTGAAATTATCATCTCTGGGTGATGCAGGATTTAAGAGATCTGACATTAATTATGTTGACTTTCAAGTATTCGGACTTTGCATCTAGTAAGTCCAGAAATATCATCTGAGAGCTCACAACAGCTAAAGATTTTGGAGTACTAATACTGAAAATAGATATCTGGCTTTGTTTATCAGTAGGGAGGACTTTGTTTATCAGTAAGAGAATTTACAAACATACATCCCCTTGGTTTAATAATCTGCTTAACTTTTGGCAAATTCTTGAATGCATTTCTGAGCCACAACCAACAATTTTCATCTTGAATTACATGTAGGAGCAATTTTGACTTTTCTTTTGCACGTGCAGACACTGGAGTCTGGTTGTCTGTCTGTACAAGCATCAACCAAAGTATTTTAATACCTGCAAATATAAAAATCAGAGTTGAATCATTGTGCAAGTGGCTTGATTGTGACCATGTTAACTCAGATGGAAGATTTTTGATCCATTGGAAATCTTTGTGACAGCATAATTCCTTAAGTGTCAGTTTTTAGGTTCAGCATTTGCTGGAAGTTCTCTCAGTTCAAGGAGTTTGTAGACACTCTCAGTTATCTTGTTATTTCTCATTCTCTTATTTTAAGGTTGCATATATCTGATATATTGCTACCTTACTTGTTGCTTCCTTAGTAATGTAAAGGGGAAGAAAAAGATATGCTTGTTTTTGGAGTAATTTAATTTTTCCAGAAATCTGTACTTTTTTTAATGCAGGTCACAATTTAAGCCTTTCCAGGTGAATTAAGAGAATGTAAAATAGTTGTGTAAGGTTAAAGAGAAGTAGCGGACCAGCTGTGTATGGCACTTGAAGTGTATCTAAAAGTATTTTCAAACTTCCTGTAAAAGAATTAGCTCATGCTATGAAAGCAAAGCAGAAAAAAATCAGAGTACAGAGATGCTATCTCTGTATCTTCTGGTGAGGTGAATCAGTTAAGAGCATCCTTATGACGAAGAGCTTAGAAAAGAGAGAGACTCAACCTGAATCTGTCTGAGAAATAGCTGCTTACAGAATCTGACCTCTAAATGTGCTGAAAGCTGCCACAAAATGATTATGTGTGTATTTGTCTCAAAACTGGCCTATTTTGGCAATTAAGGTGAAGTCAGAATCTGTCATTGTGTTGTTTAACAAGCTTTGCCTGGCTGACCATTTCTTTGGTGTCACTTCATGTGCCAGTGAGCCTCAGAGCTAATTAAGTTTGCCTGTAAATACTTGGAGGGTGGGAACGGGATCTTTGCATCAAATTCTATTTTGACACGAGTTAGGGTGCTGCAGCTTTATGGATACCATTGAGGGTCAGAGATGGCATTGCATCCCTTATTGCTGCCAGATAAAACACTAGGGAATGTTATTTTTATCTGATGGAGAGCAATCCAAGTGTGGCAGTGCACAAGAGGAGGGAAACCCTCTGCCTGCAGCATGGAGGGATAACTGCATGTCTGGGGAGCTGCTGTCACTCTCAGGGCAGAGCTACACCCCCAGCACCCAGAAATGCGCTGTCTGCCTGTCCATGAGTCCATCCCAGCCTGGCAGTGGCTCCTGATGGACTTTTACTCCTCTGTGACACCCTTGGCATCCTGAGGTTGAGTTCCCACATGAATTCTCTGGCGTGCCCTGAGGGGTCAGCTCATGCATCAGCCTTGACCTTGGGAAGCCCGTGGTTGTAGTCCTCTTCAGCTGCTGGTCAGTGAAATGCCACAATTTAGTACATCAGAGATGTCTCCTGCTCACAGAAGGTGACTGAGTTTGGTCAGAAGGATCCAGAATCACTGCTCTTTCCAACAGGTAGACATGGTCACGTGTGCAGGTTTATAATATGGTTTCAAATCCTTTGCTGATTTAAGAAATGTAACTAAAACCAAAGTTTGAAAAGCCTGCTTTTCAGTTCCACTCCAGAGTAAAAAGAAGAAATATGATATGGCTAATTTTCCATATTCCACTTTTCTGAGCATTGTTAATTATTATCTAATATTTCTGCTAATTAAAAAAAAAAAAAAAAAGTTTCAACTTTAGTTAATATATTTCTCAGGTACTCATTTTAATGTAAAAATTGGGTTAAAATTTTTAGCTACAGATTCATTTACTGAGATGATTATCAAGTAAATCATTCTGATTCTGGTAGCTCTGCAGTAGGGAGTTATTAAGCTATTAAGTAGGGAGTTATTAAATTATTAGGCCAATTACTGCTTGTTTCGCAGTGGGCCACAGGCTGCCCTCTCATCCTTTTCTGGCTTGTGGCACATCTGCTACTACAAAGCTATCTGGATTAAAAAAAAAAAAATAGAATGCTCACATTCTTGTCAACTTTTCTCTCCCCATTTTTTTATCTGGCTGCAGCATATTTGAAACCAAAAGTAAATAAAAAGTCTGGGGAGCATAACCACCTGTCCCAGATCAAATGCCAAAGATTGTGCCATTAATTTTTTTTATTTTCCATTTACTGGGGAAAAAATGTGTTTGGTGACCTCTCTCTCCATTTTTTTATATGGTTGTCTAACACAATCGTCATTTAAGCAAACATGCTGGAAGTTGGAAGGGAAGTGGTGGCACATAGCTTTGATACTCCCTACAGACTCCCTACCACAGGATCTCTACATACTCAGTTTAATGAGTGGCATTCTTATTTTTTCCCACCTGAAAAAGGGCTTTTTCCATCTATTTCAAACAAGAACAACTTCCTTTTTTGAAAAAAGGAGGTTCTGAATCCTGCAATAGATGTAGACTGGGAAGTAAGACACTGATGAAAGGCATAAGGACAAATATAAAAAAACAATCACCACACTATTGAGGAAAACATCAAGGTATTTTCATGGCCAGTAATAGTCACTCTGACATGGTTATGGCCTTCTTTTGATCCTCTTCCACTTCTTCATCCTTTCTTTCACATTCTTCATTCATCCACTGGATAGAAACAGCCACTGATATTTCCATTTTGTTATTATAACTTAAAGCATGACTTGCTTTCTCCAGAGCTACACTTCTATTTATGACTTTCTATTTCCCCTGAATATCAGTATCTCTTGAAGCCATTATGGTATTTTCTGCTACTGGAAAGGCCAAAAAATCTCTTAAGAAAAGCTAGAGTTACGTGGAAAACACAAAACCCCTAGTTTTACAAGACTGATAATTTTTCTGCAGTCTTTTTTCACTAGATTTCTCTCTGTACTTTTAAGGAGCCCAGACATGGAGATGACCCTGGAGCGTGCAGTGAGTATACTGAAGAGTGAAAATACCCAGTCCACCCCCAGGATCCTTGCTGCAGTGACTTTCATACAGCATGAGTGCTTCCAAAAAGCAGATGCCAGGAGAAAAGTAAGTAATTCCATTTTTTTTGCCAGTTAAAATCAGGTAGAGAAAATAAGATTCTATACTTTTTGGCAACATGTGCCAGCATGAAAAGAAAGAAGGCAGTCCAAGTAACCTTACAGGATACTGATGTTAGATATTTTCCCTAAAATGCATTTTTGTGTATTGCTGCAGATGCTTTTGAACCCACTCAGTGTATTCCCACTCAGTTTGTTCTTTTTCAGGCTGAACAAATTTAATTCTTTCAGCCTTTATAAATCATGGAGTCTGAACTTTTTGTCAATATAGTTGCTCCTGTCTCATTTTTGACTTGCATGCAGAAATATCCCAAAAAAAAGAAAATTCTGAATACAGTGTAAATTTATCCAAGGTTGAGGGTTTGTTAAGACTGCACAAATGTGTTAGAAAAGTCCATGGGTTAGCAAAAATGTTAAGGGCTCACTGGAACTGTGCACATGCATTAGTACATTGCTTAGATTAACCAAATTTTCAAGTCTCTTACAAGAAATTTGTTAAGTCTCTTACAAGTTTTTCTAAAGGGCACATCAAAAATATTCTCTTCTTCCTTTTCTTTAAATGTCACTACTGAACATAAATATGTCCCTCCTGCTGAATGATTCTGTACATTAAAATGTAAGGAGATAATTTATTTTAACCATTAAAAAAACATTATTTCACCTGCTTTGGTTTGTTGTATGCTCGGTAATCCCAGCCTTACCTCCATAATCATGTGCATGCAGTCCAGTTCAGTGACAGCCAAACATCTCTCCATCCTTTTGACTTGCTTTGAGCTATGCCAGAGTCAGTTTTGGGAGAAAATAACAGTACAGGTGGCAACTTTAACTTCAAACTGAGGACATAGCTTCAGAATTGAATGTTTGAAAGTGGGTTATTATACAGACCTCTCTCAGGCAGCTTCCCAGGAAAATAAGTGGCTGAGATGGGAGAAGTCAGCCTGAAGCTGCTTCCTATATTCCTGTCTATCCCACATATCCTATAATGAACTTTTCTGTTTGGCACCCATCACTTTGGCATGGTCTCGTGTCCCCTTTTCAGCCTTTCAGCCTGCATTCTTTGTCTGTTGTTCCCTGATACTTGAGAGTTTGTGGGTCTAGTGGTTTATCTGTTTCTGTGAACTTCTCAGTATTTGTCTACTAATGAAAATTTAGAAGGACCAGTCAATAATTGTTCTAAATTCTCAACAAATTAGGTTGAAATAGCACTCCTTTTACAAGAGGTATAAATGCCTTAAAATCACTGAGAGAGGGTCTGCATAAATATTTTTTAAAAACCCAAACAACTACAGTATTGGTGACAAAAGGGCTGACCTACTGCAGTGAAACAGGTTGATGTGCCTGCAGCATGCTCTGTGCACCACTGCCCTCACAGGATGTATTCCTGTGTTCCATTCTGCTGGCATTTAGGTGATTGCAGGGGGAATCAGGTCAGCAGAGCAGGACAAAGAAACGGTGCCTTTTGTACAGGTGGATGAGAGGAGAGGCTGCCAGGCTGTGTAGTTTACTCCCTGCAGCACAAAAGGCTTTGTTACATTCCATTTCTTCCTGTTGCCAACACCTGCCAGTTGTATTGTATCCTTTCTATCGTCAAACTCTGGACTATTTAAGACACTTGTATCAGATTTCTGAGTCTTTCATGTGCTGTTGCTTCTGCACAAGGGTGAGTTTGTCAAAAAAACCATATTGCATTTTGAGGAGGAGAGGGTTGACAATCATACATTAATGTAAGGTCCTTCCCATAGTTGATTCATTCCTGAGTCAGCTCAGGCCTGCTTGTGGCATATCACAGTTTGTATGGGATTCCTCATTCACCACAACAAACTATTTGTTTCCATACAGCTACTGTTAAGTAACATCTTTTAAATCCTTCATTCGTTTGGGGCCAAAACCTCATTTTCTAAAGATTTAAACACTGAAAAGTTGTCTTTGCTGAATGTGGGTAATTCAGTAGATAGCTGGCTAACAATGGTTAATGCTCTACATTTTGGAGCTTACTTTTACTGTTTTTACTCTGTGTGGCACAGTTAAGAAGTATTAAGTATAATGTATTGCTTTTTAATACACTTTCAATACGTGCATTGGGAAGAACACAGTCTTTTCATCAGGCTGGTTGCTGAGGAAGAGTAAAAACCTGCTCAAAACTGTTCCAGAATTAAATCTCAAATACTCATTTCACCAACACGGAAGCTAAAAAGCAGAGTGATTAAATGTCTTGTCAGAGTGTACAAATCTGCAGCAAAGCTGGAAGAGATTTAGTATCATTCTCTGATATTAATTATGAAAACATGTTGCCTCTCCTAGTTGTGGGTCTTAAGTATTAGTCATACAAAAGCCCAGAAGTTAATAGTCATGTCCAAATGATTAATGATCTGTGCTTCAAGTTCTCTCAAACAGGAGCAAATGAAAGGAGTCGCTATAACTATTGAAACATTTGCTGGGGCAGGGGGAGAGTGGAGTTTGTCATTTACAGCATCTGACTATTCTCTGCTGTGTTTTGTTTTCCTCACAGGTTTTCTCACTTGGTGGTATCCCCAAACTTCTACAGCTCCTTGAGGTTCAGAATGAGGACGTTCAGAGGGCAGCGTGTGGTGCTCTGAGAAACTTGGTGTTTGAGGACAATGACAACAAGCTGGAGGTGTCAGAGCAGAGAGGGATCCCACTCCTGCTCCGCCTGCTCCGGCACACCAGGGATATAGAGACCAAGAAGCAAATCACAGGTAGTATTTTCTCTGCAGTCAAGCATGAAGCAGTGCAAAAGCTTTCAGGGAGAGGTACATGATTGTTTACTTAAGCCCGTGTTTAGTGACTAAATACAAAGACACTGTCACCTACTCTAAGCAACTCCCGTAGGGTAAAATTCCAAGGTCCTTACTCAAGATCATTCTTTCAGTCAATAACAAGAGATTAGGAACTGGAACTTCCCCTGTTAAAGCTTCTTCAGAAATTAAGTAAGTCTGCTTGCAAGAAGCTTTAAATCCTTGATATTCCAGAAAAGAAAGGCTCCCTGGGTGTGCCTGGTACTATAATTAATGCCTGCTGCTTGCACAGCAGCTCAGCCTTCATTTTTTGGTTCTGTGCTGACAGTGCCTACTGGAAGTTCCTTGTTGAAGGCTGTCACCCAGAAGTGTCATGTGCCATGGACAGAAAGTGGTTGTTCCATTCCCCACAAACTCCACTGCCCCAGATTCCTACTTTATCCCTGCAGTCCTGTGTGTTCATAGTGTGTCTCTTGGAATTCCACTGCTTGTGACCCACATTCTTTCTAATTAGCATGCAAAGGAAGAGCAGGCTTATATTTTATAAATGGAAAACATGAATAAGTGAATGGGGATTTATTTCAAGTGATCTTTAAAGACACCAGGAACAAAATCTATTAAGGGAACCATGCGTGAAAAGATACTGAAGTTGTCAAGCAGCCCTGTCCTGAAGCAAAAACATGTTGAGACCTTCTGTAATTCTGCATTCTTTAAAGTATTTGAAATACTCTGCTCTCTAAGTTGGAGAACAAAGCTTTGTATTGTTCACTCTTTTTTTAGCTCAGTTCTGCAGCTCTGCAACATTAAAATGTTTTCAAGCTTTTCACACTCACCAGTTGCAGAATTGGGTCACACAGTAATTTGCTGTATAGTGCCTTAACTCTCAGTGCTGTTACACACTATTGAGGGAAGCAGTGAAAATGGTGGTAAAGTGGCCAGAAAGCCAGCGCTCCTTCCCTGCAAGCAGTTTCATAATTTCTGACAAAAATGTTGACTGTGCCTGATAACTCACATGTATATTGTGAATATTACTGTCTTCCCCTTCACCAGTGTAGAAATGGATAAAGAGAGATCTTCTTTCAGCAATTACTGGTGTCACTGAACGTGAATATTTACTCACAAAACAAAAAGAGACACCAAAAAAATATTTATGCCAAGCAGGGTGATGTAGCTTGGTGTAAAGCAAAATATTATGATGTGCTTTCATGCCTGTCAGTTGCAAAGGATAACTTTAAAAATACACCAAGAGAGAAGTGTTTCTTGCTTTGTTCAAGATCAAACGTGCAGGAGGAAATGCACTGGGTACCTTAGTGAAAATGCCACTAGGGAAATGCTTTTTGCCATCACTTGAACAATTCTCCCAGCTCCCCAGCAAGCTGCAAGGAGCCTACAAGAGCAAGGGGCAGTCTGGAGGAATGGATTTCACCTCTTGCATTGCCTTTGACTTCATACAGGACTAGTGGAATATCATATCCATGCATGCAGTCTCTCTGAAGTGTGCACTTCTAGGAAAAGGTTAATGTGAAAGATTTGGTCTTAGACCAAAGATTTGGTCTTACACTTTTGGTCAGCACCAGAAGTCCATTTGTCTTTCCAGATCATACATATTACTTGCCTACTTTGACTACAAATTAGGAACTTCTAAATGCATGGCATCATATTCAGCTAAATGCCTTTCCCCGTAAGAGTTAAGTAAAATCATCTTTGTACCTGATAATACCTCAATGAACTCTAGTGAAAGACTCCTGGCCAAGGATTGAAAGCATGCTGTATTAATTAATAAATATGTCTAAGCTCAGCAGAGGGAAGTTTTTTGTTTCTACTGCTGTGTGGGAAGCATGGTACCATCTGACAAAAGTATATGAAGATAAGGAAGTTTTAGGAGAGAAGGAAGTTAAAACTCTGAGACAGAAGTTTTCTGATACTGTACTTCATTACCTGTCAGAAGTATAGTACTTGTGCACATGAGATAAGTAAATCTCAGCCTTAGAAGCTTATCTTTAAAGGTCACTGGATTATTAGGACCATCAGTGTTAATACAGACAAGCACTTGCCTAACATTAATCCATATTTTACCAAATGTTCTCAAAGAATACTTTGATGGCCTGTATTTTCTTCAAGACCCAGGCTTAGGAATACAGACTGAGCCCAGTCACACACTGTGCCTTGTATTGGGCTGTGAAAAGGCTGAGAGCAGCCAGGGTGTGTGAGATAAATGCTGATTACAGCAAGTACTGTGACTGCCTCACAGGCTGTGAGCACACAGAAAACACCAAACCACTGCCCCCAGCAGAGCAGCTTTGTGCTGATGATAGGGATTTGAAAGGTGCTGTGGACCAGTCTGCCTAATGCCCCCGTGCAGAAAAGAGCTTCTCTGCAATTTCTGTGCTCAAATGATCTCTTCACAGGGGGAATCAGACCTGCCCAAGATCGCTGAATTTGACTGAATTTGCTAGCTTCACAAAAGGATTGATAGAGATAAAGTAAACAGAGGCTTTGTCCTTTCTTTGGCACACAAGCTACTTAGAAATCTCTTAGGAAAGGAGTGAGGTTTCTCCTAAATTGTAGGAGAGGATGTCATTTGGAGACAGAGCGGGACTTAAGACAGGATTGGAGTTTTATAGTATTTGGAGAGCATACTGAGGAACAGAAAGTAAAATGGCTGTGGCATGAAAGAACCAAAAGATTTTAGCTTTTGTAGGTAAGCCAGGTGAGCCTCCAGGGAGTAGCTAACCTCCTGATCTTGTTATCATGCAGCATGAATATAAGAAATGAAAGAAAATTTTTCCTGCAGGGAAGATTACAGCACAAGCAGAGCTGTCATTAAAAGAAATGTAAATTTAAAAGCAGACCCCACCCATTTTTCCAAATAACCATCTAAGGGAAAACTATGCTTCCAAGAATATAGCATAGGTGCAAGGAAACAATCCACTCCTAAAGACATTTTCTAATGTGCACAAATTCATCCACACCCAGAATACCACTGAGAGAATCCTGAGCACAGGGAGACAGTGCCTGTGGGTAAAGGTAGGGTTTTTGTTGGAAAATTTACAGTGAGAGCTGTATCTCAGATTCTCTTCTGACAACTCTTAAGTATCTGCCTGTAATTCCAAATGTATCTGTTCTTTTTTAAAGTATATCCTGTCCTTGTGCCATTCCTTGCATTTGTGCCCTTCTGTCTTAACCTGCTCTGCTTACCAGTGCCCTTTGGACTGCTTGTCTGATTTCCTGTAAGCCTTACCTATCCTTCAGAAAAGTGCATTCTCCCTTTTGTCCCCTGATTCAGGGGCCGAGGAGCTGATCCCAGAAGAAGGAATGGGCTGCCTCTGGCTGGCTTTTGTTTTGATTTTACTATTGCTCACAATACCTGAAATGAAATTCAAAGTGCAAGGAGATACAAAAGAAACATTTTTGTTGTTGTTGTTGCGAGCTGATGAAAGGAACATTCACTAATACTCTGCCAGTGTGTGGAGGAGGAGGTCTGTGAAACTTAGAGCAGCAGGCTGGAGGGACAATGAATGTCTTTGTAGTCAAAAGCAGAAATACGTGTTATTTTCCAAGGGAAGAATACTTTAAAAAGAATTGTTGTCTATTGGAATAGAACATAATGGAACCTGATAAATTCTTCAGGATTATATTTGAACTTTGTTTTGGAGATTGTGAATAGACAAGGTTTTTAGCATTACTTAATGATTTGTTTAGTGACTAATGTCTGGACAGTAGCAGACAACCAGTGTTAGCAGCTTTCCCTGTTATGAGAAATTTTGCTGTCAAGTGTTAGAGAAACTTGGTAATGGGCATCTCCTGTCTTCCAGCAGATTTTCTGTAAACTCTCTGCACCTCCCATCTATCCCTTTTGTGAGTTTGCTTGCCCTTAGCTTTTGCTGCTTTGGTAACAGAGGTGATTGTGGCAGATGGACAATGCAGAGCTGTGGAAAACTGCACTTCTTGGCTGGACATTAGACTGACCATGTAGAGGTTTTATTTCATTCACATATGGATAACTGTGCCCCCTTTTTGCCCTGTTTCCATGTCCCTGGATCAGAGCTGGTGAACAATTACCAGTCCCTTCTGCTACTCTTCAGATTATCAGTGCCAGGCAGGCTCTTCACTCATTAACATCAGGGGGTATGAGATCAGGTCTTCAAAGTGCAGAGGAGTCCTTTTCCCTCTCTGATTTTATTGTGGATATTGCAGGTTTGTTGTGGAATCTGTCCTCCAATGACCAGCTGAAGCACCTGTTGGTTAGAGAAGCCCTGCAGACGCTGACTGAAGCTGTCCTCATCCCCTACTCAGGCTGGCCAGACAGAGATTACCCAAAATCAAGTGTTCTACCTGACCCTGATATCTTCTACAATGCGACAGGATGCCTGAGGTGAGCACTCTGTTGACAACTACCCAAAGCAATAGTGATGACAAAACAGGTCTTCACAATTATTTTTGGTTAAATACACAGAGCCACAATCACAAATAGATGACTTAGAAAAGGGGCATGGTACCTACAAGCACATCAAAGTGTTCTGTTTCCAGCTGCTACCAAAGATGCTTGTTTGAACATATAATCTCTGCCTAAACTGATTAGAAAGTGATCCAGTTTAAATTAGGGAAAAGGCACTTTTTATACCAGAGTAAGCTCTGTCCAGCCTTTTGTACAAGTTCAAGCAAGTTGCAGCCTGGAGGAGGAGGAGGAATAGATTTATAGTTGTTTATTTAGTATTGCAATCTGCTAATAGACTCTCGGACACAGTAGCAGTTACTACAGACAAACACCAAAGGCCTCAGTGAGCACACCCCTAAATGGCTGAAGTATAAAAATCACATCTCCAATAAAAGCACCTTTAACAGTCTATAAAATGGGGCCCTGTGTGAGTTCAAAGTCATTGCACATTAAGTTTACACATTTAAAAATGCGCAAAAGGACATAATTTGAACTGACTAAACAGTAATGTATGACTGCAAAGGCAGAGATTTAAACCCCTTCCAGTCGAGTACAAGGAATTAAGTCTGGGATTTGGAGGCTGGAAAGCTGCTTGTTTTGCCTGCTCTGCTGACATGTCCTGTGGCAGAGTAGTTGTATGTGTATGGCATTGATTTTTCCTGTGCAAACAGCTCTGTATCTGACTTGTGTGGTTTCAGAAGACAAATGAATTGTAAGCTAAAATACTCAACAATAATACACCTTTTTCTGCAGCAACTCTTATCAGCCTACTAACTACTAATTAACTTCATCTCTAAGTAATCAGTAACTTGTTTACTCTCATGACTCAAAAACATATACAAAGAAACATTAACCACCCATAATAAAACCTCTCTAGCTAATGCTTAATGCTGTTGTTTAGGAAGTGCAGGAGGTTGTCTTTGCTTCATATTAATTAGCCCAAGCTGCATTTGTGCAGAAACCAGTCTGGTGCTCCTCTCTTGGTGTTTGGACTCTGGAGCTGTCTCTTCCCTGTGAGGCAGCCAAGGGGGGCTCAGATCACTCTCAAGTTTAGCCTGGTGTTGCTCTTCCTGAGCTTGTTTCACAATTTGTTATGTGACGAATAAGGTATAACATTACCTGAGTTCTTTCAAATGAAAGTAGATTCCTGGGTTAACCTTACTCTGGACACAAAGTCAGTGCTTGGGGCTTCTCCAGAGTCCCTGTGAGCTCTCCAGCCTTAATTAAAATCTCTAAAATTGTCCTTATGTAGGTGCTTAAGGATACATTACCTGATTTAAAAATATGATGTCCACCTTCTAGTCCTTCCGATTTTTAAGAGTTTAGACACTGAAAATTAGAAATAGAAAAAGAAGGGCTTGCAAACTCCCAGGTAAAGATGATCTGCAGGATTGCCACATACTTTCTAGCACTGAATAGTTTTTAATGAGGCTTACCTATTTTCACAGGCTAAATAGCTGAGATTTTTAAGATTAATCAGTTTGCATCTCTTCTCTGGAAATTGACTCACCTCCCAGCTTAGGTCACTAGAGGTATTCCTTCCTTATGTATTAATAACATAAAATCTCCATCAATAAAAAGCACACCACAAAGTAACAAAAGTGTGCACTGAGGGAATAATGTTACTTGTGAATATGTTTAAAGAGTCTGCTTATTTGCCAGAATATAAATCTGTAATTAGTCTTCCCTTTTGTGATGCTAACATTTTTGTTGGGCATGTTGATAAAGTCTATAGCCTGCAGCTTCTATTAGAGGGTAAAAATAGTACTTTGAAGTGCAATACATTATGCATAGTACTGTACTTAGTTACAGGAGAATGCCAGAACTTCTTCTGAATTTTTTCAATTTTTTTCAAAATTTTCCATACAACTGTTGACTGAAAGGGACAAGCACAGCCCAAACCCAACACAAGCATTTGGTGGGGCATGTGCACTGCAGCACACCATTACCAGATTATAAATTGAAGCTTCCTTCATCCTCTTTGAGAAAACAGCAGCAGGAGAAGTGAATCCACATCTAGCAGATAATATTGCAGGTACTTCCAAGCACTGGAGTGAGTGCTTGGACCAGACCAGTCCCCATTTACTGCCAGAAGTATTGTGGGGTCCTGAACCTCGGTGCCTGTGTCAGTGCATGCAGTCACTGGTAAGTCTGACGTTAAAGGATTTGTTAATCCCATTCTCTGGGTCTGTATTTTTGTCTTAAAACCCTGTGAGAAGCAAAGCTTTAGAGAAACCACAGGTCACAAACTTTATGTAATAAAAAGAAGCTGTGGACACCATGGAATTCTGCATTAGCAGTTAAAATTAGTAATAGTGTTGTTTATCTGTGAAATACAATAAAAAGCACTCTGCCTGGACCCACAGAGTAGGCCAAATCAACAGACTTCACTGGTTGCCTGACAATAAGCTGAACAAGTAAAATTGGTGTATTAAACTATCTAGGGGAGTGTTACAGGCATTTGTACACAAGTCCTGTAGGATTTTAAAGGTAAAGTCACTTCTTCTTGGCCTGAAAGTCCTACACATAAAATTTCTATTTCCAATACAGAGGATAAAAATCTTTGAACAATTCCCCCCTACTCCTCTGAGTCTGAAGGGATAAGATCCCAGCAGCATGTACAATGCATGGTTTGAATATTACTTATATACGTAAGTGAACCTCTGGCATGACTTTTCCTCTGACAGGAAGGCTGTTTGTATCACACCTTGAAAGCTGATAACAAACTGGTTCCATTTGCTGAACTTCCCCAGATTTATACACAGTTATCACATTTTCCCCTGCAAAACATTTAATTTAAGTGCTGAAGCTGCTGCAATTCACTACAGAGCTTTCCCTTTTAGCTGCCCTGTAACTGGAGCCCCCTGTGCTCCTATGTATTCTAGTTTTCCAAAACTTTCTGGACAGCTATTTCTAGATATAGTCAGCTATAGATACAGAAATTTCTAGGGTAGTCAGCTAACCTCCCTCTGCTTACCCAGCAAAATAAAAGTCATCCTTCCTTTTTCATTACTATTTTTCACAGTTTGTCTGTCCCAGCTCCTGTCCGAGCTTCTTGTGAATTACGCAGTGACCCACAAGGACAGGGGAAAGCTGCATTTGGAGGAAATTGTATCATTGCACTTCAGCCCAGGAGGCTGCATAAACATCTGCTTCCATTTACTCTGGAGAGAAGTGAAGCCAAAGCTCTCCCCGTGTGTTGAAAACCTTGGACTCGTAATGGCAGCTTCTAAGGGAGAATGTAAAACAAATGACTGGTGATAATAAGTCTTTGAACCAAGGCCTCTTGCATAGCGTTGCCATTCCTTTAAGTTTATTTCCATTCATTCTTATCTCCTCTTGCCTCCTCTCCAGTTTATCTGCTCCCCCAAATCCTGAAAGGAATTTTACTACTTCCAACAAGCAGCTTGAAACCTGGCACATCTAGTTACTAAGTAGATCCCAGACACCTTTCCCTCCTTGGTGAATGTTTGAACTGTGCAAGGCATGAAGGGAATAGAATTTCCCAAAATGTTGTCTGGTAATTGAATTAAATTCACATTACTAGTTTAAGCAGAATGAGTCCCAGGAGCAAAATCCTTCTTCTTATCAGTTATGTGGGCCACTGATGGCAGTTCAAGAACCTTTTCCAACAGTCAGTGTATGACTCAGTGTTGGCTTAGAGGGAGTATCCCTTTCATTTGGTGCCGTTTATCAGCTAACTGAACATTTATTATCATCATTCTGTTTCTTCCAAAGGCACGCTTGGTTTTACTGTGTCAAATTTCTTTGTATTTGCCTCACAACTCTGGATCAAAATAATATTTCCCAGCAGGAAATGAGCTGATCCTCGCCACATGGCACAGGACTGTGGGCAAAGAGCTATTTTGATTACAGGGGTAGTTGCACCATGCATGTGTGCAGGAGGGGACAGAAGCAGCAAATGCAAGATGAGACAGATGAGGTGTGTAGGCAGATAGGGTGCATCCACATCAGCAAAAGGCACAGTTTGAGCATGTCACCAGCATTAGCACAGCTAAGTGTGCCAGAAGTCAGGGAGTTTTCATGGGTGGGTGCTGCCAAATTGTAAGTTCTGGGTCATTTAGAGGAGAGAATCCCCACAAGCAGCAATCTCCCTAAGGCTGCGCTCTCCTCACGTTGCAAGGACTGAGTATTCCAGGGCCTCCTGGAACTCCACTACAGTAACATCCAACTGGTGAGCTCAGAGACTGGCATTTCAGTTGTCAGGAACCTCAAATCTCAGGAATCCAAGATGAAGTCAGTTGTGAAATTCTCTAAGCAAAATGTCTCAATTGATTTAAAAAAATATATATTTACATTTCTGTGACACTTCTCAGAATTTTATTTTTTTTTTACCAATCCAATAATATTTTTATCTCCTGGAATTTCTCAAGCTTCAATCAGCAGACAAATTTAAGCTGTTAGCTGAGGTTTTGCCTGAAAAGCTCTTCTGTGACCCTGTTTTGAGGAAGGTGGGTACAGCAGTGTTTGGATGAGTGGGAAAGCAGGAGCTCTTCCCTTCCCAGTCCATGTTGTCAGGCTAAGGAAACAGGGAAGGGTGGGGAAAGGAGAAACCATGTGTGTACAGGTGTGCCCATGGACACTTTCTGGTGTCTGTCTCTGGCTGACCATCAACTTCTTAATCAAACAGAGCCCAGTAATTAATTTCCCTTGCAGAACAGGACAGTGCCCCTGATTCAGTGCCCCTCTTCTCTGCCTCCTGAGCTGTAAAAGCTCTTTACTCTCTACATGCAGACAGCAAGGCCAGGGCACAGCCTCTCCTTGCACAAGCATTCAAGCAGGATCAATTGTAAAAACTTGTGGGGATTTTAGAATATGTACTGGGACAAAACAAAACACTGCATCAGCTGAAGTGTCTTTGGTGAGGGAAATTCCACACTTATCTTTGACAGTATTTTTAGTCTGTGTGCCCCAGAAACTATTTTTGCTATGCAGCAGGAGGGCTGTAATGTGTGCACTTCTGACAGCATAAACACAGGAAAAGGTGGCATGCCTTGAATGTGACATATATAGGTAAAATCAAATTCCAAAGGGATTTCTATAGTAGGCCATGCTGTGGGATCTGAATATTGAGTCTGTGATATGTAATTCCATGAGAGAGTAAATGAACCCATAAATAGAGACATTGTTAACATCATGACCTAAAGTAAAATTGTAATTACAGTGCCTAATATTTAACCTGAATATGTACTTCCCAGAGGAAAAAAAATAGTGGAAGTGAAATGACAGTGTATAAAATGCTACATTCATTTTGAAGTCATTAGCCACCAGAAAGTTTAAACCTTACTGTCTTTGTCATTAATAAAATTGTAAACATTGTAATTTTTAGTGGACAAAGTAAGCATGCAAAATAAGCAACCTGAAACTATCTAAAGGAACATGTTCCTCTGTGCTTTGATGGATGCTAAGATTGGGTTATATTTAATGTTATTTTAAACAAAGAAGCTTGAATGTGCAATATTGTGTCCAGCAGAACTGCAGGAGTAAAAAAAATAAGGCCTGGATTATAATTCCAGTATTCCACAATTCAAACCTTGTTGAGTTGTAAAAATAATTATACCCCAAAATCGTGTTGTTTCTTCCATGGAAATCAGTGGCTTGTTTAGAGCCAAGCAGCTTCAAGCAGCAAGTGTGTGTTTGGTTTTTCAAGAGGTTTTAAATCAGTTTTGCAATGCATTTGTAAGTTGTACTTGGTTTACTACAAAGCACAGCAAACATTACTTGAAAGCCAGGCAAAGAGGGGGTCCTTGCATGTGAATGTAGAGGTGCTGCTAAGACTCTCAGATCATGGGACTTCTGATGGGTCATCTTGGATCAAGGACCAGCTCAGCATAAGTAAATTAATTTCAAAGGACATCTGTGTGCATGGAAGTTTTTACAGGTATCTCTCCTCTGATATTTCCACCATCCTAAATATGAAAATTATAACTGAAAATGGAACAGCGAAAAAAAAAAGTCCAAGGGTTTGGTTTTTTTTAAACTGCTTGAAAGGATTAACTCAACTTTGAGATGAAAGTTTCAGTCAGGTCTTACCTTATCCATAGAAACACAAGTGGTTTGTTTCCCTGGAGTATTTGGTTTTGTCTGGGAGTGAAAGTTTTATCTAGAAGAGGCTCAGATTGTCTTACAACTCTGAAGAAAAGAAGCAGCCAACCTGAACTTTATTATCTTTAAGATTTAGATGGAAAAGTTTATCAGAGGAGCACAAGAAAATACCTCTGACTAAATCTTTTCTCACAAAAATATTCTTTCCTGCACAGAAACATGAGCTCTGCCGGCCCAGAAGGAAGGAAGAAGATGAGAGAATGTGAGGGCTTGATTGATTCTCTTGTGTATTATATCCAAGGAGCTATTGCAGACCATGAGCCCAATGACAAGGTACTCTTTGAGATGTTTTCCTGGGGGAAATTGCCAAGTGAACATTTTTCTGTTGTTGTTTGGAAACTAATGTTCAGAAACAGCTCTGATGTAATTGCAAAACTTATTTCCAGGGCTTTTAAAACTGCCACCAAAGGTGGAAGTCCAGTAAGAAGCTTTTTGAAGTATTTTTATCCTGCAGTCTAAAAGATTAGTATAATTTAGCACTGGGAAAACATTTTCAGAAACACTAGAGAGAAAGGTAGAAACTTCTGCCTTTCTTTTAAAAAAAAGTGAGATAAAATCACAGCTTTCAGAAATGCTGACACACAAACAAGTCAGATGTTGCCTTTTTGGTTGTCTCAGGAGTCTAGCTAGCTAGAAGCTTAAAAAATGAATCTGGTTACTCTCCTATGTATTTAATGCTACATATCCCTCAGGAAATAAAGAACCTAAATCCCTTTGGGTGGCAGTGTGATTAAGGAACTGGCATCATTTAGAATAAAACTAATTTTCCTAGGTTTTTTTTTTTTAGGAAAAAAAAAAAAAAAAAAAAAAAGTTGTACTTTTTTTCATTGCTGCCTAAGCCAGTAGCTACAAGGACGTGGACACCTCCAGATGCCAGTTTCTGTCACTCTTCCTCCCACCACTGAGTGCAGGTGAACCCTGAACACAGACTCTTGGAGCAAAGGCTTGTCTTTCAGCTGGGTGAAGTTGGGTGAGAAGAGCAGCTGTCACTTACATTAGCTGCAGCCTCCTGTGAGGCACTTCTGGTGGGCCTGCAATAACTTGTGCTGTGCAGTGGTAATTACTGCACATTTATAGCTCTATTCTAGGATTAGTTACTTGAGCTTCCCCATCTCCCTGTATCCTGTGCCATTAGCTTCAGGGAGAATCCAGCACATCACACGTGTGCCAGTAGCTCCATGCTGCCTTTTGTCTTAGAACCACTCTCATTCCTCTTTTCAGAAGAGAAGGAACTGGTAATAAAGCTATTTGCCACTAGACTCATCACTCAGAAACTGTGTAGACCTGACCATAGCCACGTTCAGGAAGGAATGTCTTCTTTTGAGAAGAATTCCAGCACAGAAAAGTGCTTCCTCCTTGGGGAAAATAAAAAGCTTTTCTTTTGCTGGTGTTCTGGTGAGGTGTGTACATGATCATCTTTACTCCTAAGCTCTTAAACATTTCTTGGCACACTTCTAGCCTGTGTCAAGCAGCACTCGCCCAAACAATGCCCAGTGCAGGAATTACAATGTCCCAGGACGGTTTCCAACAGGCACGCACCCCGTGTGCCAGCTGGCCTCTCTGCTCAGGAACATCCCAGGGCATGTTTCATTTATCAGTGCAAAGGCAGTCTGGTGGGTCACTGGCATGAAGCCTGGCTCTTCTGTGAGGCATTAGAAACTCTGCAGTCACTTACTGAAGATCCAAAAATGAAATCTCTTCCCGTGTCTATACGTGTCCCTTCAACACATGCAAAAGCTTTCAATTTCTATTCTTCTGTTATTTTAGGCCACAGAGAACTGTGTGTGCATTCTTCACAATCTTTCCTACCAGCTAGAGATAGAGCTTCCTGAGAGTTATGCCCAGAGCATATATATGCAAAGAAGAAATATTTCTAACAATGATAAAACACCAGGCTGTTTTGGAACACGGAGCAGAAAAGTAAAAGAGGTAATGTACGTGATTGGTTACATCTCATTTGGTTAATAACTTGTAGCAACCTCAGGAGAATAAGGCTGTGATCTAATTAACAGTCTGTTATTGATGTATCTGGTAGGGTGACTTCCTTGCCCCAAAAATGCAAATTTATTGATTGTCATTCTTGACACCAATTCTCTCGTTCAGCTGCTGCTGATGACAATGACACAGCAAATGTTTTATTAGTTGAGGAATACTCCACTGGATGGACTGGCCACTATCATTAAATACTGAAATTTTGCACATTGTTATTTGATCTCAGAACTTGACAGTCTCCAGATAACCTGGTCATAGAGAGTTACAAAACGGCTAGCTGAGCTTGTGAGGGTTTAAGCTATGGAGGTCACTGTTTCTGAAGGTTTGATCTGCTCACATGTTTAGAAGCAGCAGGACACCCCGCTACCTGAGGAAAAGAGCAATCCCAAAGGTGTTGAATCGCTCTGGCATTCTACACTGATCAGGATATACCTCTCCTTAATAGCAAAGAGTACCAGAAACTACACCCAGGAAGCATCCCTGGGAGCTCTTCAGAACCTCACAGCTGGCACTGGACCAGTAAGTCAACTTTTTTTCCTTTTCATTTAGTTCTTGATGTGAATACGTAGAGTTCAGGGCTGCAGTGCAGCTGCACTCAAATAACCACTGACAGGCAACTGGCTCTCTGACATGGTGAAGGAGAATGAAGAATATTGAAGGGAAAGTCAAAGACAGCAGTTCAGCTTTTCCTTGCCTGGCAATAAATGGGGTCTGCTTCTTTTCCCTCTGTGTACATCTCCATGTGTGGAGTTTGCTGGTTCATACACAGAGAGGGATGAGCAGATGTTCAAAGCACTAAAGAAGTTGTTTTGTGGAAGATAGTCCTGTGGAGAGAGGAGGGCTCTGACACAGCAGCAGATCACTTTTGTGTTGAAGAAACCAGTGATACTTGTCTGAGGAACTAGCCAAAGCGCATCTGGGAGAAAGGGTGCTTGAAACTTCTTTTCTATCACCTTCCTTTCCTGTTACAACTCATATGTAGCTCTGGCTTAAAACTATTTTAAATATGCCTAAACTGGTGCAGGGAACTGGCTGTGTGTGGTTTTTGTGAGTCTCTGCGTTCGTGGCAGTGACCCAGAGCTGCCTTTCTGCAGATGCCATTGGCAGTGGCCCGGACTGTTGTTCAGAAGGCAAACGGCCTCCCAGGCATCCGAGCCATGCTGCACGTCAGCCACCCCGCCGTGAAGAGGACAGCGGTCTCACTGCTCAGGAACCTGTCTCGAAACAGCTCCCTGCAGAACGACATCGGTGAGCAAACACTCACAGCCTGCTCTGCTCTCTTCACATTAAAGTTTCCTGCTTTGATAAAAAAATAAATGCACAAAAAAACAGAGTTTTGGCTAAACAAAGTTTTCATTCTATTGGGTATTCCTCTTCAGATACTTCCATTGGTGTTACTTTCAAAAATACATAATTGAAGTAAAGTCCACACAGATTTGGAGAGGGAGTTTTTCTTTTGCTTAAAATAGGGTATAGGAAGGTGAGTGCTGAGCTCTCCGCTGCCACAGCTGTGTAATGCTTTGCAAGAACTCACAAAACATCACTAATTCTTCTAGCAAAGATCAGACTCTCTTTTATTATACACAAAGTTTAGGAAGTTTGCAGCCCACTCAGTTTTCCTGCATAGTTTTTTTGAGAAGGGAGGCTAAGATGCTATAGAAAAAATAGTTCATTCTTTTTAAATTATCTCATTTCTAAATAAAAGCCATTTCTATTCTGAGAATTCTCATTTCAATTTATTGTGTATTTTAGACTTTTCCCTACTGATAGGATAAAATGTATTCATATAATTTGTTGTCCTTTTTGTGTTCCCACCAAGGGAGAAAGGGGAAATTCCAGATGTACAGATGGCTCGTGGGGCAGATTACCCTCCAGAATTCTGAGAACAGTCTCCTGGGTCTTGTTTGATCCTTAGAGAACATTCCCTGTTAATGAAAATACTATAACATGTTGTTGGGCTGACTTCCAAGGGATAATCCATATGGTGTTAACAATTACAGGTGGGGAATCCCTCTGAAAGAGAAGAAATTAAACTGATAAGAAGTTTAGGTTTCATCAGGAAAAAATAATTTATGATAGTGTGGGAAAGACAGAATGGCACAAAGCTTTGGGGGCAGGTGTCTCATCTTGCACATTCACAGTTGTTTCCTTGCTTTTCCATAATAGAGAGGACTGGGGGAATTTCAGGCGAGTCTTTTCTCTGTCAAAAGATGTTCTTTTTGATTGCCTGAAAGCATCTGTGAATTCAGGTCAAATTCAAGAAAAAAAAAGCCCTTTGGCCAAAGGAAAACGTTTGAGAGGGCACACTTCTTTCTAGATTATCAGGGTCTAAATTTATCTAGCAAAATGAACCTACATTTATCCAAATTTACCAAGCAAAGTGAACTTCCATATCAAACGGAGATAAATTTAACATAAAACATCTCTAAAAGGGAAGTGGCAGCCTGCAGCTGGCACATGGCTGATGAGTTCAGTCCAGCACATGAGGTATTAATGGGTTGTGCATGAGGCAAGTTACAGGCTGTCCAGTGCAGTGTGGGTGCAGCTTAACCTGAATTGTGGGGATGTAATGCAGGTAGGAATTGTGGGGATGTAATGCAGGTGAGTGTGTGGTGGGAGCACACAGCTCCCTGATGAGGGACAATGCAAGGAATGAGGTAAATCTGCACCTGGTACTAATGGAATTGCTTGTGTCTCTTGCAGCCAGAGAAGTTCTGCCTGATTTGGTGTCCATCCTGCCCGAGTGTGTGCCAGGGTGTGACGTTGCCTGTGAAACCACAGCGTCCATCTGCTACACCCTGTTCAACCTGACCCAGAGCAGCTCGCACAACGCCCGGCTGCTCCTCAGCGCCCATGGCCTGCCCAAGGTCATTGCCATCAGCATGAATGACAGGTGAGAGGCTCCACAAGGCTCACTCTTTCCCCAGGAAAAAAAAGAAATGCAGCCTCTGCCACTCAGGGAGGAAAAAAACTGCTTTATCTCAAGGTACAAGACAGCCCAAATGAGTGATGTGGATAGAATTGCACTGATTGGGAAATAAAGATCTCTGTAGCTCTCCCATCCATAGCTAAATTCACCAGGTTCCAGCATTTTAACCAACTCCTCAGAAGATAACTGAACAACATTATCTGTATTCTGATATATTTGTAGTGACTGATCATCAGATTTCATCTGTACCCAAAATGTGTTTCCTGTTCATTGTGACACAGCCCTGATAAGCGTTAGCAATAAAGTGCAGGGATACATTTTATAGAACTGACAGATCTGTACTTAAAAATAATATATTGGCAGTTTAGAGAACAGATTAAAAATTTAATTGTTCTTTAATATGTAAGCATATGCAGTCAATATTTACTCAGAAGATAACTAATGCTTTGTAAATATGAATAATTATTCCCTTTGCCTTGCTCTTTCTTTGCAAAATGAAAGATGAAATCAATCTTAGTAAAGGAGGCCTCATGAGGCCCTGAATAGGTTAAATCCTGGCTAACTAACCAGAGATTTTACCTACTGGAAAGATTCTTTCAAATGCTTCAAATGTTGTGCTGAGGGTATTTTCCTCAGCTGAAAATGCACACTATGATAGCTGCTCTAAGATGTAGGCTACAGAGCACTTGATTTCTCCCTAAATTTGAAGAATGAGTGAAGCAGGGAGGCATGTTTCATTTGTTTCAGTAATAAGGAAACACGCTACAGTACCTAAAAGGTGGCAAACCAGCACTTAGGAGTAAAGGGAGATAAAACAATTGCCATGAGGTTATGTTTTCTGAAATTTGTACATGCACTGTGATTATGATGTGGGAATTTAAACATGCTTTATCATTCTTTTTTTGCAAAATGGCAGCAATATGTTCAGCAAAGCCAGCAGGGCTGCTTCAGTCCTCCTCTACTCGCTGTGGTCACACACCGATCTCCACAGTGCTTACAAAAAGGTAAGCACAAAGGAAAATAATCTGTTCTTTCAGACCTAGAGCCCTTTCATTTGTCCTCTGGGCCCTTCAGCACTCCTGTACATTTAAGAATCAACCTATGATAGGATTCAAGTGGTCCCTGAATTTGGTTTTCTTATTTCCTTGTACATAAGTCTGTGTAAGTAATGCGTGGCCTTAATTTTTGCGCGTGTTCATGTTCTCTCCTTCTGTGGTTTTATATCTGCTGGCAAAGCTTATGAAAAGCGTTGCTGCTGCCTGCCAGAAGTGTCAGGTGGTGACAAGTGATGCAGAGTAGGAGACCATCCACGCTGGCTGAACCAGCCTGGCACAGGGGAACTACAGTGCCAGCAAAAACAAAGGCAGGGCGAGGCAGCTTCCTGCTTTAAAACCAGAGCAGTGTTGTTCTCCTTGTTTGCATGGCCTGGTAGCCCAGGTGTCACATAGGAAAAACACAAAACCTAGGGCCTGGGAGAGGTGTTGGCAAACATTTGCTGCCATAGTCAGATCAAACAAAAAATGACCAGCATGAGTCTGCCACAAACCACTTTGGTTTTTTTGAAGCTCTGTTCCTGCTTTTTCAACACACAGCTGAGTCAATTTCCACCTACCTACCTGTCTTCACCCTGCATTTCAAACTGTTTTCAACCCTTGTGTGCTTGCTGTTCAGAATTTGTCACTTCAAATTCCCTATAACCTAAAACTGCTCCAAGTTCTCAAGCAAGCTGCTAGCATTTATTATTCAGCTGCTTCTATTTGTAGATTTTTTTGGTTGAAATTTGCTCCAAAAAAGTTTCTTACCATAAACTTTTAAGAGTGTTGCATCACAATCAGCAGGTACTGCCCCACAAACCAGAAATCTGTGTTCAAGAATAAGGCTATTGTGTCATGTAAATTCTTAACTAGCGTTTGTTATCTCTGGTTTTTTACAACTGCATACCTGACTTTACCATACAGCAATATCCCTGATGGCATGAATTTTATTAATTTACTGGTAGTTTAGCAAAGCCTGTAAGACACCTTTGTCAGACTTGATTTTCAAAAATGCTGATTATTTGCTCTTCCTATGCAAATCAGGTCCCCTAGAGAGACCAGGTATAGCACTGAAAACTTGAGAGCCATCTAATGCCTAGACATTTTTGAAACTTTAGTCTAATGAAAATCACAGAAATCACTGGATCAAGCAGAATCGATAAAATCCTGAGTCATTTTGGCATTGCCTTGTGTTCTTTGTTCTGACAGGGTTGATCTCAGCTAGGTTAATCTCAGCTATTAGTCACCCAGAAGTCAGGAGTCTGTAGGGCTGAGCTAGAGGAGCAGGCTCCTGGTGCAGTGGGCAGAGAGAGTTCAGCAGTTCCAGTTATCCTCTCATCTCTCTGGGACTAAACAAGCACTGCCTGTCCTGGCTCTGTGACTGCACAGGACTCTGCCTAGACCCCTGCCATGGCTCCTTACTCAGCTTTTAGGCAGCTGGACCCAGCCTTCCCCTGCAGAACCAGCACTGAAGATAATGAATTGTTCTGTTTCTTCCATCCCAAAGGCTGACTTTAAGAAGGCGGATTTCATCAACAGCCGGACCACAAAAGCCTATAACTCCTTAAAGGATTGAGTCAGAGCACAACAGAGATCATCCAGCAGCTAATGTAACCATCTTCACAGGGCTGGTGTTGCCATCCCGAACCACAGAGGATCTCAGAAAAAAAGGGGCTGATTTTCTATAAAGACTTGAGTGGCCACAGTAGCTTTTTTGAGTTTTTAATCCAAATCACCTTGTTGTCACTGTATATATCGATCCAAGAATAACCAAAGATGGATTCTCCAGGATGTCTGAGGTGAAGTTTCACCCAGGTTTACCACTAGTCAGACCTCCAGATGACTGCCTTTGTTCTATACAGAGGAGTTTGAAATGCTAGTTGGCAGCAAATTCTTTCCAGACTGTTTTATACCAGAAGTTTTCTACAGTGGATAAGCATCGAGTGCACTGCTCAGGATTTAGTCATTTTTCACTCTTTTGTTTCTTCACACAGCTAAATAAGAATCTCCAGACTCTACGAGTATGCACAAGAAGTTGTTTCACTACCTTCATTATAAAAGCACCAATGAAGTTAAAATTACTATTTTTGTATTGCTTGTTTTCATGGGCTCACTGGTTCTTAACCCTCTTTCCTTTGACATTTCATCAGCAACAGTAGCAAAACTGATTTTACATAGATCTTACCATCCCTTGCTCCTCTCATCCTCCCTCACATGGCTGTTGCATTTTACAGCTGTGTCCAGAAAAGATTTTAACTGGAACCACTAGGTTTAAGGCACTATGTTTCACACAACTTAAGCTCATCATTCTTTTCTAGTTGGTGGCGAAATTATTTGTGGGTGGTACAGTGATTATTTTAAGAAAATTGCAATTTCAAAACAATTCTGTTGATAATCTGTATTTAATAAAGGGAGTGGAGCCTTGCCTTTATGTTGGAAGTAATAGATACACACAAGATGGTGGGCTCTGTCCTGAGTAAGGAATTCATCTGATCCTGCTTCATATTCTCTCGCTTGAAATGATCATCCTCTCTACAGCAATTACATGCAATGTGATAGCTTTAGGATAGCCTGCACATGTGGGAATAGGTAACAGGAGGGAAAGAAATTCCTGAGGACCTGAAGGCTCAGGTTTTCATGGCATGATGCTCAAGATGGTAAGAAGCAGTGAAAAAACACCATCCACTGCATTTAATAAGTCAGATTTTTCTCAAAAAAAAAAAATCAAATTCGCCATTAAACCAGTAGGAAATTCTTATATAAATATTGTGTTATCAGCAGATGTGATCTGGAATTATTCTTCTGAAGTCAGGGGATGTGAGCTACCTTGATGGCAATGGATGTATTGTCATGTGTCAGCACAAGCCCTGCTGCTCCAACAGAGCCCATCCTGAACCCTCACTGCTGAACAGCTCTTCTTGTGCAGAAGGAGCTGCAAAATCCTTGGAGTAGGGACCTCACAGGGGAGGTCACCAGGCCTCTTCATTTCAACACTCCTGGCTAAAGGTCTGGCTCCTACTACCAGAAATTTAGAACCAGCGGGTTGCACGGCTGCACCGTGCCCAAACATATTTCTGGATATCTGGGAGCTAAATTCTGCTGGTGGATGTGCACCGTTCTCTGAGGAGTCCCAGAAAGTCCCACCCCTGCACACAGAACAGAATGTGCCCTGGGGAGGGGAGCAAACACCACAGCTTTCCCCTCACTGGTGGTTTTCAGAGGAGCTCTTAGTCCTCCACATTTGCTTTGAATAACTCAAATCAAATGCACTCCAGTAGGAGGTTTTAAAAATACGATTATTTTTTGTAAGATGTCATATTCAAAATACTGCAGGTCCAAAAACAACACAGGGAAGGGGAACTTACAGCACCACATGTTGAGGGAATTGTTTTTATAACTTTTTCAAATATGATAGAAAACAGACAATTAAAATCCAACTTTCTCTTCTAACTTATTAACCCAAGTAACTCTGCTTGTGCCATGAAAGAATGAATACCAGGTAACCTGGAAAGGTTGTTTTTTTACTGCCCAATATGAGTAGTAGGCAAAATCAATGTAGAAAGAGGAAACCTGAATACAGAGTAGCATAGGAATGAAGAATTGCAGTCTAAAAGATGAAGAAGGGATCTTTTAGAAATTCTCATGTATTTAGTTTTATTAAACTCACATGCTATTTAAGAAACAAAACAAACTGTGCTGGGTACTTCAAATACATGTGTACCTCTCAGTAAGATGTCCTTAAAGAGGAAATGCAGAGTTTTTGAGTTGTTTCCATTGATGCAGTGATTTTAAAGGTCTTTTTCAACCAAAATCAATCTATGATAGTGCTCCTTTAAAACCTAAACTGTGTTCAAAAGTCACAAAGTACCTCAGACCTGGCGGCAACACCAGAAACACGAGACACGCCTTATTACAATTGATCTCCTACTTGTATGCAATCAAAAACATTTCAGCCAGACTCCAAAGAAAACAA
Source organism: Parus major (assembly GCF_001522545.3). Taxonomy (NCBI): domain Eukaryota; kingdom Metazoa; phylum Chordata; class Aves; order Passeriformes; family Paridae; genus Parus; species Parus major. The sequence continues at coordinate 55,065,804 of NC_031773.1, read as the reverse complement.
AGCAGAGAAATAATAAAGTGCTCTCTCTAATGCAAAAAATCTGTCTTTGGTCTTTTTGTTATTAGTGAACCTACTTGTCTGTGATGCAGCAAATGTATTTTTAAGCCTTAGCCCTTCCTTCGAAAGGGCAGACTCATTTTAAAATTAAAACTAGGTATGGAGACTTAGACTTTTCTACAACAGGACAGTATTACTGAAGGCAAGCTGTGTAATGCTCCTGCTGCCATCACAGCCCTCCTGCAAATAACTTTATTTGTCCAGTTTTGCTGACCTGTCAAACCTCCCAGAATCTGCTGGTTTCACCTCTCTTTAATTGGTATTTTCCAGTAAACTTCACCATGGGCCACTGGAGATCTCAAAAATAATTAGAATCATCCTCCCCATAGTCTTGGACCTGGGAAATAGAACATTCCCCCTTGCTCTGTTCCTGAGAGGAGATTGGAAACTTTGAATTTAAACATGCTGAGCAGTGCCCAAAGAGTTTTTGGCTGAACGAGGAACTCATCCCAGGTCCTCTTGTCTTGTGTCTTAACCACAACCCAGTACAACTGTCTTCCACTGAATTGTTTTAGTAGAAACTCTTAAATAATACAGATAATTTTGTAGTAGATTTTAGACACTGCCAGAGAATTAGTCATTCCTTTCCTCATTTCATCCTCCTACCTTATTTTCTACTATCACTGCTCCTAAACATTAGTTATTTTTCTTCTCCCTCCTTTCCTAAATAGGATTAAACAATGTAAAATATTGCATTATATTGTGCATGGACACAGGGTTTGCGTTATTTGTCTTTTCTGTGGGGTTTTTCATTTGAGAAAGAACGTGCTGTCGATTAAGAGAGGTTCAACCTCCCTTTCTGGGCCCATAAAAGAACTTCAGGTGAAATGAGCTGCCACCATCATCTTGGCCCCACACAAGACCCCAGCCCTTCCCTGGCAGTCCATGCTCCAAAGGAAAGCTCCATGGAAGCTGGGGGCAGTCAGGCTGCCTGTTTGGTATTTTATTTGTCACCATGCTTAGCCCATAGGTTCCAGCCTGACAGAAGCATCAACATTTTCTTTTCTTTAGTTTTTGGGGCCAAAAAGCCCAACAGTGTCACTTCACAGCCCCCTTGGGGGATGCTTCCTGAGCTAGCCTGATGAGCAGTCACACAGTGAATCATGCACAAACTATGCAGTGTGTTGAGAACTGCTGCTTCCCAAGCTATTCCAACTCCAGCTGCTGCTCTTCCATTCCTTTACTTAAACTGCTGCTGATTAAAACCTCAGTTTACATTCCTGACTCACCAGACCCATCCCATGGGGAAGATAACATGACCTTAAGGCATCATCTGATAGGAGACAAAGATCTGGAAACAGAAGTCAGACTGGAGGAAACGCATATTTGAGCTCAACAGCACACCAAGGACAAGCCCTGAAACATCAGATGCAGCCATGTGAGTTATGCCTGGCATATTGGTTTAGATGTTGCACAGCCCACTGGAAACCCAGCAGGGAGATTTGCTCAAATACACCAAAGACAAAAAGGGCTTTAGTGCAGACATTGTACACAGATCAGAGTTTGCCTTTCTCTACAGGCTTGCTTTGCTTATTAATAGGTTTGCATATGAAGGGGAAATTAATTTTGTCTTATTTCACATGTTCAGAGCTAAAAGCATCCTAAAATATACGTTAGAAGCACTCTAAGCTTAGGATCAGAAATTAGAATTTCCCTGCATCCTTCCTTCAGCCGTGTCTTCCAGTGCTGTACCCAGTGTGACCGTAAATAATTCAAGTTTAGGAATTTAGCATTTTTTCAACAGCTTTACAATTATTTAACCTAAGCTTCCATTCTCTTATTTGGATCTTGTTATTCTTGCCCCTCTCTCAGATCAGCCTAAATACGCACAGATACAGAAAATAAGCAGGCAGGTCCTCAGCAGCTACAATTTAGAGCCAGTATTGCAAATACCCCCATGGTATCAGGGGTTTCTGAACAAGCCTGTGGTCACAGAGCAGCACAGAGAAACAGGGACACACTGCAAACCCACGCTGCTCATCATCAGGCTTTTCTTTCCAGTGCTGACCACACATTCCCTCCAAATCTGCACAAGGCCCTCTCTTACCTATGCCTGTGTTTTGCCTGCTCTAATTTGTAATCAGCTATAGGACTACGAGTCAAAACTATCACCACTCACACCTTGAAAGGAGCTGGGTCCCCAAAATCCCCACCCTGCTCTTCTTTCTGGGGTTCAGAAGGACACCAGTACTACCTCTACTGTTCTTAAACATCCGGGCCCTCCTGCAGCTTCAGTGGGAGACTTAAGGTCTTCCTCAGTTGTAGAGAAATTTAAAGGCATTTTTGACCTCAAAAATATGTCCTTACTGTGTTTTCACCAGAAAGGGAAATAGCCATGTCTGAGCCACACAAAAATAATAGTGATAGGCTAAGGAGGGTAAAATCTTTTAGAAAGTTCAGAAACTTTCTGAAACCCATGAAGGTCAAAAGAAAACGGGTTCCAGCCAGAATAGCTGTGTTTGGTTTGGAATAACAACAAAATAAATCAGTAATGTTGTAGTATCAGTGTTGAACTCTGCCTGGAGAGCACACTGTGCCTTAGGATGCATGCTCGAGTTTAAACTCAAAACTCTGGATGTTTGGCTTAGCCCCATTACAAACTGTATGAGTTTAAACCCTGCAGAATTCTTAAAGACTGGGGAACCTTGGGAACCTTTGTATTGCAGTTACAGCACAGCAGCACACAGGATGCTGCAGTGAGAGCAGTGGAGGTATTATGTCTTTCTGAAAATTAAAACAGGGATTCTTAAGGAGTTTTTATTTTCCTGATGGTGGGAAAAAGAAGTGCTCTAAACATATGATACACATAGCCTTGAAATACTATTTTTATAATAGGATAATGTTTGTTATTTTAAAAGCATAGGGACAAAAGGTAAGACTTTTTAACATAAACAGAGGCTGAGATGAGAAACTCAGGTCTGATGATGCATGGTGATGAAAAGGAGAATCTACAAATCAATATTTGCACCAGCATTGTAGGGAGTTCTGTGTTTTGTTTTTGTTTTTGTTTTGTTTTGGTGGGACTACTGCTCGACCTGAAATTACTTAAAACCTGAAAGTCAAAAACTGGTGCCTTGGATAACAGTAATATTCTTGCAAAAATGTTATTGCAGAAGATTTGGCACAGTTTAAATGACACAAAGAGATGGAGGGAAGATTGTCTTCTGGTGTGAAAGACTGGAGCAGAGGCCTTTGAAAGAATTCCCCCTGAATACACAGCATGAATTACCCATCCTCCAAAGACAGGTTTTCTGATGACATCAGTTATTTTCTGCTGTTTAAAACAGAGCTGGGCAAATTCACCATTACCTCAGGGTTGTAATTAACTCATTGTGAGGGTTATTATGGATAATAAATAGGCCACAACGGATTCTACAGTCTATAATGTGCTCACCTATAGAAGAAAAGCTGTTTGATGCATCTGAAAGGACTTGTGTTTTACAAAGCAACCTCATGTTCTTCACATCCAGTGTGGTGGCCACAGGTACAGATCTGTTGAATAGGCACAGAGAGAGAAAAAAGCCTTTAAAGGCAGCAAACAGCAGTGAGCTGACTCCCAGCAGGAGAGAAAACCAAGGTAATAACCAAGGTCAGTGGTCCCTGACCTCTCACATGTTCATACCAACCACCTGTGGCAGATGCACATTTTGCTCTGTCACTGTTTCCACTCCAGCAGCAAGACAGTGGTACCTTGCCTAGAATTTCTTTTTCTCAGTAGACACAAAGCAAAAATAAAACTCAAAACCATTGTAACATCTCAAGCCTGAAAAATATTTTACCACAATTCTAGTAAACCATGAAATTCTTTTTAAATGCTCATGGCCCTGTGGCTTGGGCAAGAAGACACCCTCCTGCCTGCTGGCAGCATCACCAAAAGGACAGCAAATAACCCATAGTTTACACTGGCTTATGCTGTTGTCCTTTAAGCAGAGGTACCTTTTTGGAAAGGGACAATTTAGTTTTTGCATGCATGCCATTCAACAATTGCTTTTACATGGTAAAAAAGAAGAAGAGGAGAGTTTTTGTGAAGATCTTGCCAACATTCTTTCTCTTTCTGGGCTGTAACAATAACTCTTCTCCTAAACTAAGAAAAATGTAATTCTTCCCCATCCTTTTCCAAGATAAATCAATTACTGTTTCTTTGGGATGTCCTGTGTACAACAGGCATGCTGAAATGTGCATGCATGCTATGAAGTACAAACTGGTTTTGCTCTGGTCTAGGACACAATCTCTGAAGGTGACAAAGTTGAGACCAGAAATAATCCAGCAGTCCCATATCTGCTCCCACATCAAAGTCAATTCCATCTCTTGCAAATTTAGCAGTGAAGTCTGGGTAACACATTGCTTACTCCACAAAACCCAAAACCGCAGACATAGGAAATTCACCACAGGGTTGAGGGAAAGGAAGGTCTCAAAACAAAGGATGTTCCAAGTGTGGCTTGAGGATTTTCTTGCCAAAACAAAGTGAGACACATCTATTTGGTTCCTTCATTTCAACAGTAGCTGTGTTGATAGTGGTTATCTCCCAGGGCTACAAGGGATACATCAGGAGCTCCAGCCTTGCTCACTGAGCTTCGTTCACATGAAGGTAGTTCTGAAGGGACAAGAGAGCCGTGGCTAAAGTCTTGTGCTTATTTATTATTCATTAATCCCTAAAGAGCTTTGATGGGAAGCATCTTCAGTGATATTACTCCAGTTGTTGAAGTCCTCTAATTGCCCAAACATACTTCTGAGAAACTGTACCCCAATGGGTGGTGGAAACAGCCCAGCTCCAGCATTTCTGAGTAAACTGGTATTTGACAGCCCTGCATGCTCGTGTTTCCTCCTGACAACAGGTCTCTCACCTGCCATGGCTTTCACCCATGGCTGAAGTTAGCAGCCTATTCCCATACTGCCTCATTTGCCATCTGCTCCTTCCTGCTATGATTTTTTCAAACCTGTGTATCTCTGACCCTTGTAATTTGCAGATAAGGAGGCAGATAAGCTTTCTCACACCTGTGCTGTGCAGTTCTTTGCATTTGTCTGGTTACTGCGTGCACTACAGAGATAAAGTCTGTTTGGAGTATTTTTTTTAAACTCTGCTGATATGAGACACCTGTCCCCATAAACAGCTCTTTACTCTAAGGGCTTTTGATGGTGAGGAGGATGATTTGGTGATGAGGAAGATGGATATTTTCTGTGAAAGCTGAGCTTGTAGTTTGGTATAAACAATGATGTGGTAAAACTTCAAGTTGTAAAAGAAAAATATTAAATCACCTTGCATTTTCAAATTCTGTTAAAGGATTTCCAGGACTGAACCTATAACTCTTATTCTTCCCCAGATTTAGACTGTTTAAAAATTCTTCATGCTCATTGGACTGTAATTCATAAGTGCTTAGCAGGGATGTAAATCAGCCTACAAATACTTGCAACTAAGCCTCAGAGATCCAAACTTGTTCCAGTAGTGAAAGGTGGTAAAGCAAGGGGCAACAGGGCAACAGCATCATGCTGAGGTGTGGGAGATTCAGGTTGGGCATCAGGAAAAAACTTCTTACCAGCACAGTGATGCCATGCTAGAAACAGCTATCCAGACAGGTCAGAGATGCTCCATTCCTACCGCTTTGGAAGACTTGGCAAGAAAAAAGCAGCCTGGCAACTCAATATTTCCTATTCTATGCACAGTGCAAGTGCTTACAGCTCCAGTTGCTCCCCTTTTGTACAATTTCTTTAGTATTTTAAAACTTCTTGTCATAAAGTGAAACCAGATCAGGTTTATGGGGATAGAAAAAAAAAATCTTTGAGATAACTTTTATTGGAGACTGGTAAATATTTTCCCCTTGAAGGAAAATATTTATTCATCCCCTGGTTGGAAATTCAAGCTCCAAGTGGCCCTGCCTAGCTATGTGAAGCAGAGAGCACAGCATTAGTTCCAACTAACATTAGCATTAACTGGGTTTGGCCAATGACACCAGAAGAAGAGGTTTTCTTGATCCCTTTCTCATTCCTCAACACAAAGCTTAGTTTCACAGCAAAGCAGATAGACTTTTCACAAGTTCTGAATGCTTCTGTACTTCTGTGTTGTTGCTGTTGTTCTAATCAAGCCAACAGTTCTGCCTCCAAAAAAAAATTTCATATGACCCATACCTGAAAGGAAAAATCACAAGTTTGAGAGAAAAAGCAGTTGATTACAGACTTTCTCGAAGTGGGTCTTAAAATCACCATCCTAAAAGAGCTCCCCCATATCTGTTTTCAGAATCTACTGTACTTTTGCTTGAGCTTTGATTTTCAATAATGGTGACAGCTTCCTTCACCATACTTTTTATCCTTTTCTGCTCTCCTTTCAGTAGAGCTCTCACATTACAGCTGTAATAGTCACCATCAGCCAGACCAGGCCAGCTCTGGAAATTCCTTTACCCTGACCAGGAGATCATATGTGAGCCCCACATCAAGCAGCAGTCACACCCCCCCTTAAGAGAGAACTTAAAGGATGTTTGGTCTTGCCCAGCTGATGAGTGAGCAACCCAGTCAGCTGTGAAAAAGGTCTCAGACACAAGGAGGAAACTTGACCTTGTCTTTTAGCTGTTTCCACTAGCTATAATACAGATAGATTCAAATCTTGGTCTGCCAGTGCAAATATTTGCATAATGTGGAACTCATTTTTCTCATTGAAGTTAGCATGTTAGTTTTAATGAGCATTTTAAGTAGTAAATATTAGAAGTTATCATTAAAGTCTCCAATTACAGATTCATTTTGGTATATGGGTCTCCTTTTTTTTTTCCTTCTTTAATTAAAGAGAGACTAAAATTAGGACTTTTCTTAAAGAGAGACTAAAATAGGTAAAGGAGAGAAGAATAAAAATATTCTGCTTGAAATTCTGGCGTTTCTTTTGTAATGAATATGATAACTCAGAAATTGGTTTTATTCTGCTGACTTATTTGTTTTCAACAGCCTGAGTTAAGAGGTCCTAGATCACCTGGGAACCTAGATAAAAACAAGCAATGTGTTAAAGTGCTCAGGGAGACTGACAGCATGTTTTTAAGGTATTTTTTAATATAAACATGTTTTAAATGTTTTTAGAGCATATTTTTAAATCTTATTCCTACTTAAGTACAGAGAATGGAGAAAGACCTCGGCCACACCAGTGGATAGAAGTTAATGAATGGGTAAAGTTTGTATTGTATCTGTCATTTAGTAAATGCTGAACAAAGAGAAAGGAAAAGACATCCTAACTTAGGAGGGAAAAGCCCAAAATTCCATGGAAGAACTTCATACTGAAATAATTTACTTGTTATGCCTCCAAGGCAAAGTGCTACAGCAATCTGCTAATTCTAACAGCAGCAATAAAGTTGGGGATGGTTTGTTCACAAGATAAATCCCATGCTTCCTCCTTAGTTGATGCAAAATTTAAGGAATAGCTGCTAAAAGCCCCAGTTCTCAGCAACTATGCTGTATTGACCAGCCTCAGTTGAAGTTCTTGAAAATACATGAACTAATCAGCAGTAATTACTAATAGAGGAGTTAGTCCTGTCCTTACAGACATGAGATGCAAGCTGCCCTGAGAGCCCAGGCACTGAGTTCAGATACAAGGCACTGAGTAAGCCAGAATAAGTGGTTTAGGAACCATCAAAAATCTCGTCATAAGAGAAAACTTTAGCCTGGATTCTTCCTTTCAGGATGTTTGAAGCCTTAAGAAGCCTAGTTGCCATCATGAGTTGCATATAAAAATTGTTTTTTTCATTCCTAAAGCATGCAAGCACTTTAAGAAAAAAACATATAATGCCACTTATCTACAGAACTCCCCTTTAATATTGCACATCTAAGCCTCTGCTTACAGAGTACAAAAGTAAGAGGAAATGATAGCCTGAACAGTGTGCCTAAATTTCATTCTCTGTATAAATGCTATGGTTCAGAATGTACTGCAGGAAAAGAACAAGTTTTACCTGTTCTTGAGGAGTTTACTGGATTCCTACACCCAAAGGTATTCTGTTTATTGTTGCTCACCTGTCAGATCAATGAAAGCCTCTGGGCATCAGTGAAATCTTGTATGAACGGGGTGTCCTTCAAAACAAGCAGTTTTCTCTGCCATCAGCCACAAGAGATGAGTTAACCTCACCTTCTCCATCTCAAACACATAGGGACATAGCTCCATTCCTTCAAATACCCACCTCAGATCCTTTTCCAGGGACAATCCAAGCCACTTCCTCAGCAAAGCATTGTTGTGGTAGTTTGTTTTATGTTGTTGGTGGTGGTGTTTCTTTTTAATTCTTTGAAAAATCTTATTGAAAGGACCATTTTTGCACCAAGGGGAAATTTCTGTGTTTTCCAGGAGCCCACAAGTATGTGAAATGATGATGTGCTGCTGTTCAAAGGTGGCAACCAGCAGATACACCAAGCACTAGTCTGGCTTGCTTCTTAGAAACACTGAGCGTATATATATATATATATATATATTTATATAGTGACATGAATTGAAAGTACCTGTTTCAGATAAAGTGCTTTATTTTGTTGTTTCCTGATAAATTGCTTTTGATAGCTGTTGAACAAACTTGATATCAAAAAGCATGAATGCTCTGAGCAGAACTAGCAGCATTCACAAGCATTCAGATTTCAATATGCATAGCAGGTTCAGGAGTTGGTTGGTGTTACTTCACCTTCAAGATTAAATAGCTATCAACTTAGCAATTTTTTTTTTCTTTTTTTGAGATTTATTGTTTCTGACACACAAATGTAGATTAAATATATTCAGCAGCTCCCACACATATTTATTTTAGGAGCTTCCTCATGCAAATATGATACCTCAAGGGCATTCTTTTACCAAGAGAGCTTTCATATTGCCTAGGTTGTTTCTGGAAAGGAGTGGAATCTATTCAAGCACATGAAATTCCAATGTCTTTCTCAATACACCTGTGTGTCTGAGGGTATCTATACCACTTTGTCTTCAAGGGTTATAATAAGAATGTCCTTGAGAATGAGGTGGGGAAAAAAAAAGCTAAGCATTGAAAGTTAAGAAGTAAAATTACATTTTATAGTCTGTCCTCTCCTGTTTCCAGCAGATGCTCTGCATTGTGACAGAGAGAAAGTGTCTGATCTTGAAACAAAATTACAATTTCGATGACAGCTGATATCTATGTCCAGAAGAAGTCACATCACTTAAAAAGTAGCTCAGCCTGCTTTGGCAGCAGCAATTTTTGACCCAGCCTTAGTGCTCACAAAGACTTCATCTGGCTGAAAAGCTCAGATGCCCTCAGATGCCAGCTGCACGTTGGCAACAGAGCCTGTAGCTCTAAAAATTAGTGCACTTTTTTTTTTTTTGCTTCTCAAAAGTATTAAAAACCACACAGGATAATTACAACAGTTCTGCAACCCCGGCAGAACGCTGAACCTGCCTGAGCCATTCTCTCACTTGAAAGTGACACATCAATTAAAAAGTTTCATTTGGCTGGGGGCTTTAATTTACTACATTTCAACATTCTGCTGAATGTGTAGCTTTGTTTCCCTCTGCACAGGCCCATCCCATGCCAAAAGAAGGCCAGATGCAGAGATAATGCTGAGCAGAATTTATTTGGCAACTCGCCCCCACAATCCTGGAAGGAGGCGTTCAGGTGCCAAGCTTAGACAGAAGCTTCTGCTTCATTTTGAATGTTGCCTTTAAAGCACATCAGCAGTGCATTTAGGACCATAAAGTGAGGGCCCATGCCAACAGCTAACTGTAGAAAAGTGAGAAAGCAGCATATTTACAATATTAATTTTAAATGCACTCTGCATGGGCAAGAGCAGCAATGATTGATCTATCAGCTGTCTCTGCAAATTCACCCTGCACCTAAAAGAATAAAAATGTAGAAAAGCAACTGTTTCTCTCTCATATTGCAAAGGAGAATTAGAAGGGCAAATAGCTCAGGTAAACTAGAACAGCTGGTTTTTCTAGCCCAGTTTAGGCAAAGAATCCCTTGTTAGAAACAATCCCTTCATATTTCAGAGTAGCCTTCTCATAATGTTAATAATAAAAGCACAGTCTTCCAAAACATTTCTGCCAGAATCAGAAAAAAAATATAAGCCCACATGGCCCAGGAAGGTCTGCCTGCCAGGGAGGACAGGATCCAACAGCTCTTTTTAAGAACTGTTTGAAGATCCTGACTGCAAACTGTCACTTCATACTCAGAATTTATTAAGGCTTGTGCAAATGTGGTTCCTTTAATGACACTACTAAAACCATCTTCTGAGCATTCAAAAAAACTACATTTCTAGCTTGGCCAGAATGGAAGAAGACAGCTTAATTAGAACAACCATATTTTCAGACAGCATAACATTTGGTATTTCAGCTCTGTAGTTTTATAGCTTTGCAGAAATTACTTGCAGAAGCTGAGATCTGCTCAGATTTCTCTTTAATATGCTTCCTTTCACAGGGAATACTCACCTCATGTTTATGCTAATAAAATTATTTCTCATTATTTCACATGTGTTGTATATTCCCTTTCATTTCTAAACTACAAAGACCAAGAGAAAAAATTATTCCAGCAAGGCCTGTGGCATGTCCAGCTAAGAAACCATCAAGAGAAGTTTGAACTGTGCTAATTTCAGTGGCTGAACTGCTTTCTTATTAATCTTGTACAGCATCAGAATCTGCCAAGTCAAAAGCATGAGACCATCTCCAACTTCTCCCATAGGCTCAGTGCCCTATGAGGATAAAAAATCCTACATGAATAATCTCACTGGAATAAAGGAGATGGATGAAACAAGACAGATTGCATGGAAACTACGTTAATCACTTAAATAATAAAATATATATATTGCAGTTGATGGAGTTTGGTAGAACACATTCTAGAATGTGTAAACTGCCATAATCTTTGGAGATAACCAGAGCACAGAACTTCTCATTAGAGAGGGTAAAAAGCAGGTCAGTAATTTAGAGATCAGTCAAACCAACTTCATCTCTGGGATTATATATTAATCTCCATTCTGACAATAAATAAGGACTGTCTGAAAGTGCCTCATTCATTGCCTGCTAAAGATTTACTAGGTGTCACCCAGATTTGGAAAATGCTTCACCCGTTGAGATTCAGCAATGGTACACAAGTAGATTTCCTGGTTTGCCCTCACCACTGCATCTTCTCACAAACTCAACAAAAGACTGGCATCAAGCAGAAAGATGGCCTGTGATTTAAGGTGAGATTTAATTGACTTTAAACTCAACTGAAAGAGGAAAAACAAATGATGAAACTGAAGAGTGATAGCATCAAGGTATTATGATCCACCAGCTAATTGCACTTAGAATGTCTTTGTAAAGAACATATTTCCAGTCTGATACCCTTAATGACCAGTTCTCAACTAGTTGCTGATGGCCAGTATTTGCAATGCTTCCTTGGTGAGGTTAATCAACACATGATCATTCAGCAGCTTTGTGGAGCACTTAGGAGCTCGACTCTTGCTAAAATATATTTATTGTGGAAAGGCAGGCAGCCATCAAAGCTGCCTGTACAGTTAGGGACACAGAAATCTTGTTCAATCTGGATGTCATTGCTGGCACAGAGTGTGGTTTTGTATTAATTTAAACCAACTTAAATGGCTGCTTTTCCTCCCTCATGACTATACTTTCCCTCTGCCTACCCTTGCATCAATTCTGACATTTATTTGACTCCTCCTGTATTTTTCAGCTTTGCTGAGGCTCCTCTGGGCCTGCAGCTCTACAGCCAGGTTGCCTGGGTATCAGGGATGTGTGGCATCCACCAGGGCAGGCACACACAGCCAGGGACAGGCTGAGGCTCTGCCTGCAGACACCCCTGTACATTTTGCCTTGGCTATGACTGACACACATGATCTGATGGGCACCTTACTCATCAGAGGAGAGAGACTCTTGCTGCCATCCTCAGGAGAAATCAGGATCACAATGACAGTAACTGGATCTCTTAGGTATCCTCTTTCTTGCTATTACTGATTGATATCAAGTGCCTTTCGGTCAGGTTTCCAAGTCCCATCACAGGTCTCCAGGCAGTCAGATTGCTGGCCACACCTCCAGGTCAAGGCTTTCCAGGAATGGCAGAGTGAGCCAGATCCCATGAAACCTGGTGTTAGCTGATCAGAGGAGAAGCATTCCAGGAAAATTCTCCAGAGTTTGCATGCATGCCCATCATGCCAGGCTATCATGCTCTGTTCATGCAGTGAGCCAGGAGAGTGGGTCTAAACCTTTTATGTTAGTCTGGGAAGGGCTTCTCTCTTCCTCTCTCCTTCAGAGGACAAGAGTCATCCTTTTCAAGTCTTCTCTTGCTCAAAGCCATTTGACTCAGGTCCCAGACCTGCACCTCTCCCTAGGGAGAAGAGAAAAACCAGAAGCTTTGTTGCTCACATTGATTCATGATCATGGATGATGTTAATTGCCCCCAGAGCAATTCATTTCAGGAAGCACTCCCTTGCCCACTGAGTCAGGAACACAACCACTAAACAAGACATAAAGATACACATCATAGCCCATTATTTCACTAATCTCAGAAGAGCTGCAGTGGCATGTCTTACATGTGACTCACAAACCCACATTGTTTGGATTCTACCTGGTTACTTAAAGCCTTGGTTCTGAAATGCTATCCAAGGATTCTCCTCTGGATTTGCTGAGGACTTGCATCCTGGAAAGTTGCAGCCTCAGACCTCCAAGGGGTTTCAGTGTCTCAGCCACAGGCACTGATAGTCCCAGGTCATAGCAGTCAGCCCACAGGAGCCAACAGATTTAGGGAAAGTGCTGGCTGACTGTAATGAGGCTTGACAGAGTGGAGGTGCCCAGGTAAAAAGCTGACCTTGTAAAGGAGGGACCTCATCAGCAACTGACAGGGCTCACTGGGATAGTTTCAGAGGAGAAACATGGAACAAAGTATGGATCTTTAACAAAAGGAAGTGTTCTGTGTCAGGCTGCTTTACCCTTACTTCTACCTGCCAGTCAGGAGAAAAGCTGGAATTCTGCTGCTCAAACTGCCACTAACTAGTGCACCTAGTTTTATACATATATATATATGTGTGTGTGTGTGTGTGTGTGTGTGTGTGTGTGTATAACATATATAACACCTCCCTGCTGCCTCCTCAGTCCTCCTGAACAAGCCTTAGAGGAAGGAAACAGATAAAGCCTCCAAGTGGGAGTGTGCCTCAGCTGCGGGGGTTTCAGCTGTTCCAGATGTGGGATGGGAATAGGGCTGCAGGTGTCCAAGTGCCACTCTCAGGAAGGTGATCTCCTTGCTCCAAGGCTCCTGAGTGCAGAGGAGGTAAAAGCCATGGGTGGGGTCATGTTGACACATTTGGTCTGTGCCCTGTGTGCTCAGCCAGGAACTGACAGAGTTTCACGCCCTAGGTCCTTTGTCTATGGCTGTGATTTAGCACTGCAAACCACAGCTGGCCAACTGAACTCCAGATTGGAAAGGCACACCCACCCTCAGTTTTGCTTTAAATGGATTACTCTGGTTTTTCACAGGTAATTTCCACTGAAAGTCTCTCCGGTGCATTACTGCAGCCACAGAGAAATCAATGAAGCCCTGTGAGTTCCCAGCTGTAGAGGAGAGCACTGCAAAGGGAGGAGAGCGCTGCCCCACTCCTGGCAGCCCCAGCCCACAGCTGGCACACCCTTCCCTGCTGCTGGAACCCACCACATGTGCTGGAAGCCAGCCCAGGGCAGCAACAAAGGCAAGGCCTTGGCCTCTGCCTGGGAACCCAGCACAGCCCCTCTGGTGACTAACCTGGCACTGCCACAGCGGGCAGGATGAGGGTTTATTAGGTGGGAAATGATTTCCAGTAGAGTCACTGATGCCAGGATCTGGCCTCGCTGCTGGGACCTTGCACTGCTGTCACCTGCCCGACCGTGGCAGGACAGCTGCAGCAAAGCTGGGTGCAAGGGCTGAGTGTGGGGAACAGTAAAGTGGAGCACACCAAAGGCTCCTGCTCTCCTGTGCCCTGTCTCCCCAGCAACCAGGTTGTAGAAACCCTGCAAAAGTCTATCTCATTTTAAGGAAGAAAAAAAAAAAGGCATTTCAGTCCAAACATAGCATTTCCTACTTCTAGATTCTACATTTTCTTTTTGTATTACCAAAAGCAAAGGTAAGTGGAGGACACAAATGAATAAAATGCACCAGAGACCCAAAGAAGTGACCTCAGAGATAGCACAGCCCAGAGGTGGGAGATCCCCAGTTAACCCTGTGCCCCTCACCTCTCCCAAGAGCTCACAGAGCACACACCAGCGTGTCCCCTCCCTAGGACCAGCCAATTTCTCTCTCATAGATGGTGCCACAAATATTTAGGCCCAGGGTAACACTCCAGGACCACAACACGGCTCCAGAACACTGGTAGGAGGGAGGAAGGGAGGAGGCAGTTCAGGTCCTGTTCCTGTGAACTTCTTCCATGAAGGTGTAACACAACATTTTCAGGAGCAAATTGTCAGCAGCAATCAATCAGAATTCCTGTACTGAATTTGAACACCAAATTTCCAGAGATAATGGCTTCTTTCTCATGCCTCATCCCAGGTAACATTCAAGGCCAGGCTGCATGGGGCTGGGAGCAATCTGATCTAGCTGAAGATATCTCTGCTTATTGCAGTAGGATTGGACTAGATGGCTTTTAAAAGGTCTCTGATTTTTCTGTGATTCTCATTAAATCCTTTTGGTTAAAAACATTCTAATAACCCCACCCTTTCTTGTCAGTCTTAAGGGTGGACTCGTGTGCTTTCCTAATCACCAATATATTAATCACTTTTCCAGTAATTTTGCAAGAGGAAACTTTGCAACATAAAGCAGGCTTAGTTAACATAAGCTGGGGCCAAGAGCATTTTGACATCAAGGTTAGTAGCCTTGACATAACGGAATTAAACTATTAAAAGCATTTAGGGTGTGGATGTAACTTGAAACATATTTAGGAAATCAAACCTAACAGGCTATACCACATTACAAGGTAAGAGCGTTGTTTTGGAATCTTGTAGGGGCCCCGATTCTGATAAGAAGGCATCCAAGTAAAACAAGAAGAATTATGAGAGTAAAATCAATGTATAACCATCAAAGGTTAATAACAATTGCCTACAGTTTCACGTGCAAGCACTCCTATTCCAGCTGTGAAAAGAATAATTTTTAAAAAAATTGTTAAAACCTGATGGGGTAAATGCACTTTTAACCAAATATTCTTATTCCTTTTCATCATAAACTACCTTTGATAGGTGAAATTCCTCCATGACAGGCCTATTGGATGGTGTTCAGCAAGTAGGACTCTGGGGAAAACAGAAGTTGTTGTTGGGGCCAGAGAAGCTGCTGTTGGAACATATTCTTGTTTCCTACCATGCACAAATGACAAGAGGAAGGAATTAAGCCAGAAAAGTCACTTTTGACCCGGTTGCTCTATTTAACTTACAATATTACTGCTGAGGAAATAAAAGCAGTTTAACTACAAACTCCTTCATGCATGTCAACACTGGGCTTTCAAAGGCATGAATTTAGTGCCTTGTATAGTTCTCTGAGAGTCCCTTTGTAGTCACCTTATATTGGGAAAACGTGGCACACAGGTTTGCTTGGGCTCAAGCTGTGGAAAAGGAGTAGCCAAACAGTTCCTGGGAAGGGCATCACTCCCAGCACAAATGCTGTAATGTCTTCAGAGATGGACGATAAATAAATCACATTTCAGATGAGAGGAATGCTGGGGGAAAAAATAAATAAATAAAGACAAAAAGAAGAAAAAAAGGAAAAAAAAAAAAAAAAAAGTGAGGTAGCAATGGAAGGCTAAGTAAGGAGCTGCCTGATTAGNACGATAAATAAATCACATTTCAGATGAGAGGAATAAAAAAAAAAAAAAAAAAGAAATAAAGACAAAAAGAAGAAAAAAAATGAAGAAAAAAAGTGAGGTAGCAATGGAAGGCTAAGTAAGGAGCTGCCTGATTAGCACTCCACAACTGTGAGAGGAGAGCTTGAGACTGGGCCCTTCACCAGCAGTCCTGAGGCAATGCATTTATGGAGCTTAAAGGAAATACCCGTGGGGGTCACCCAGACAGGAGACCTGGGAAGAAGGGAAGGGCTAAAATGAAAACCTTGCATTCCATTAAGAAATCTGCCTGTGTAGTTGTTCCCTCTGTGCCTCAGACTGAACTGCATTTCTGTATTTTTGCCAAGCAGCTTTACCTGTATCATATATCTTTGGGTTTAGCCAAAGGGGAAGTAATAAATTGGAGCATATAGAACAAGATAATAAAACGCAGAAGTTTTATACTGCTGCCCCATCAGCCTGAGAAAATATATGAGATCTTGGCTCTAGCAATGATCAGGAAACACATTAAGCAGCATTAATTCCTCTCAAGCTTTCTTGAAAAAGAACTTCTCTTATCTTAGCCCCAAAGTTACCTCTGTTCCTTGCAAATTTCTGCCTTAATCCCAGCAGAAGGATGGCTATGATTTCAGTAGTAAAAAATTATTTGCAGAGGTAACAAACCTATTGTAACTGAAATGACTGATGGACCCACTAATCTCAAAGGGAGGAAATTTGCAGAACTTAAATTTCCCATTTTATTAATTTTTATGCATCTCTTCAGCAGTTCAGTCCACATTAGCAGAGGCAGTGGGGTCACAACAGGTTCAAGGCATACTTACACCATTACCTGAACAAGGGCTTTTGAGCTGTAAAATCTATTTCCTATCTGGATTACGGGAGGAAACATGACCTGCATAACCAGTGCTTCTGAAACTGGTTTTATATGTAGCCCAATAAATGATTAATCTATCTTAGACTTAATCAAAAAGTTATTTCCACTAAGGGCTAACTTCTGCCTCTTCTAGTTGAAATGTCTGGGCTATAACATCTTGCAAGGAAGTCTGTTGAAATCACAGCCAAAATTTCAGCCAGACAGGCACAAGCAGGCGTTGAGTGAGAGTCATGGATGTGATTTGTGTCAGGGCAGTGTCACTGTCACTGTCAGTGTGCCCAAGCTAACATGATGGAAGCTGATGTACTGCCCTGCCAAAATGAACCAACTGAGAAACTGCTGCTGGCTGTGACCCCCAGTACACTTGAGCTCCTCACAGCCCAGCACAAGGACTGTGGAAGCTCAAAAAGAGCAGCATTAGCCTTTTACAATTCAATGTGCACATACAGCCTGTCCTGAAACCCTCTCCACAGAAAGAGCAAGCCCTTCCAACCCTCCAGTTCTGTTGGTTCAGCTCAATTGCTCCCAAAACTGGTCTCCATTTATTGCAAGGAACTGGCTGGCAGGCCAGGGCTTCCAGCACTGATTCTGCCATCCTGTTAAAATCACATTCCTACACAGCTCAGACAAGGAGATCTATAGTTTTAATATAATAAAACTAAAATTCCAGTTTTCACTCTCTTGAGGCCTGTGTGAAACCAAGCTTGCAGTAAAAAACTGTTTGTATGGGGCACTGTACACACTTAAAAAGCCAACTGTATAGTCAATACTGAAAATTGATATAGATTTAATTTGCCTTTTTTGCTGTACTTGAGAAACAGTAATGGGACACCCTCCAGGGCTAATTTAATGTAGTTTTGTGAACAAAGCATCTGCTTCACATCTCCAAGCAAATGAGTTTGAAGTCTTATACAGAGTGGATTGCATTAACCTTTCTAATTATTTTTCTCCTGAGGAAGCACTTCCAGATTTCTCCTGACAAAACATATTTCACTCCTGAAGTGTATTTACTGCCAATAATTAAAACAAAAATAGAGCTAACACACACACACACACACTTGTAAAACAGGCAGCCCAACAGCAGAACCACAAATTCTAAAGAGCTTTGCAGCTCCATAAAGCCTTGGAGCAGCCTTAAATACAGCTGATAACAAATTCCATCCAGCACAAAATGCATGCTAGCTACAGATTAAATAACCAAACCCCTGGAAGTTAAGGTCTGACACCAGGAGTGTGTTTAGTCCTCTCATTTTAAAAGCCCTATGTTTGTGTTAAATGCAGAGGCTTAACATGCTCCAGCAGAACGTGTCTGTGCATTCCAGCATGGCAAAGGATCAGTATTTAACATCAAAACTGCCCCAGGAAGATCCATGGGATCTTTCAATGACAGATAACAGAACGTGTGTCCTCCCTTTCTCTCCCCACCCCAAACTGTGCACAGCTCTGTGTGATGTTACTCCACAGGGCAGCCGAGACACTGGATGGTGTCTTCCTGTGATAAATAGGCACATTTATTGGGAACTCAGCACATTCATAAAGTTGAAATGAGCCACAGCAGAAGTGCAGCAAATATCCAGTGGCTGCTCCCTTTGAAGGGAAATGGAAATCGGAGATGGCACACTAGAAAGGATCACCTTTCCTCTGCCTCTGTCAATGCCATTTACATGCCACTTGCATTTTTAGCTCAAATCTACAAAGAAAAAATTCTTTCATAACGGCTGTATTGAGCTCATAAACAATGGAAAATTGCTGATTTGAGTCTATTTAAAAGAAAAACAAAATTATTCTGGACTAGGCACAATAGCATTAAGTTCTTTTTTAACTTGGTATAATTACAACTGGCCATTCACATGCTGAACTGACATCAAAGAACAATTTATTTTGAGTAATAGCCCATAATTCACCCTAACATATGTAATTAGAAATGAAATTTAATATGTGCCCAGGCTATTGAGAGAGAATGGGAAGTGCAGGCTTTTGAATTCATACTGTGTAGGAACTGCTTAATAATATGACAGCCAAAGATTAATCACCCATCACAGTGCAAAAGATCAGGTAATATTAAACAACCAAACAAAAATCAAACTTCTGAGCACAAAGGAAGCCCATTATAAACACAGTGGAAATTATACGTGCCAAAGCTAAATTAATTCCTAGGATAACTCAACTATTATGGGAAGAAAAAATAAAGAAAAACCACAAAAATGGTACTTGGGCCTCTGTTTGTGCAGCACGTGGTAGTCCCAAAGACAGGCTGAGGCTCTGCCTCAGTTGGAAATGGCCATCCAGCCTCCCAGGACTGCAGCCCTGGAGTGGGAGCCTCCCACCAGGGTGGGAAGGAGCAGGGTGATCCCATCCCAGCACCACTGAGGAGCTGCCTGGCTGCAGGAGCCTCCAGCGAGTCCTGAGGGGTCTCAGCTGAACCAAAGGCAATTGCTTGGGCTACAGTCATCCCTGGGGAGGCTCTCCAGGGGTCCTGGACCTGTCCTGCTGCTGCTTTTCACGTGTCATGGCTAACACGGTGTCACATCATTTCTCCAGCTAAACCCTCCCTGCCTTGGTCTTTCCCCCTGCCAGTACTTGCCCATAGTGGTCAGAGTGCTTTTGAAAAGCACTAATAATGTACCAGGCAGGCAACAAAAATAAACTGGAAAGGGTGAGTGGAGTACAAATGTGCAAAAAGCAAAAAGGCTTTCAACTATTTAATTGCTGTCTTATGAAAAAAAACCTGCTGCCTGTGAAATACAGCGATTTATCTGCTTCAAATAAAATAAATGAAGTAGAAATGTCACTGTGCTAAAACATCTATATCATGTAGCACAAGGGGAACAGGTACAACTCAAGGCTAATGACTCCCTACCTTTCTAAGTACTTTGTCCCTGTAGCTGCTGCACATTTTCTTGAGCTGGTGTCTCACTGCAGCTTTTGTGACTGATTGATAGTCTAATAATTCTGATTGCATTTAATGGCTTTACCACTTACCTCTCAATGGTTGCATTTAAATCTTTTTTATCCTGATCATTTCTCAATGTATTCTGTGATTCTCTCTTGCCATCCACCCCTCACATCAACACTGGAATTGGGCTTCAAGAAGAAAGCAGGGGGTACCTTTTATGCCCTGAGACAAAAATGGTGTTTTACTGAGGCATTTAGGCAGTGAACAGAAAGATTTCCCTTTGGGTTTAAATGCTAGGTTTGGGGGTTTTTTGACTTGGCTCTTCTGCACTCTTCCCATTCTCCAGCTCTGAACTTGTTGGCTCCCAGAACTTGTGAACAGCTCAGCTGAAACAATCCCTTGTGGACATGTGGCTCTGAACATGTCCATTTCTTGCAGCTGGTGAGAGAGAGCTCTTCTGAGGCTTTTGTGACAGGAGGTTTGCGGTGGAAAGCTCTGAAGAACCGAACACAGGAAGTCACAAAAGGTAAAGGAGGACTTAAAATGTTTGTCAGTCCCTAATAAGTATCTCAAAATATTTTGGAGGTAACCAGCAGTTCCCCTGGATTACTGAGCTTTCTGTAACACTCAAAGTACCATCAAAGAAGCTGCCAAAACTGCCTGTCCTTAGTGTAGGGACCACACTTCTGCACCATTTGGTTTGGTTTATTTCAAAGAGTTGACTTCAGAAGCTACCTCTGCTTTTCCTCTTCACTCAAATGCATTTGACCAAATGTCAGCATGCCATGTGTGGACGACAGACACAAGAGCCAGCTGCATTAGTTTGAGAAAGCTTCCAACAGCCACCAGGGTGACTTCCCTGTGCTTTGCTCTTCCTTTTTCACATGAGTTTCTGTGAACTTTAACAGGACTACAGGGCTGTATTTATGTATGTATATATATATGCATGCATATATGTGTGTATATACATTATTCTTAAATACACTTCAAAATTAACGCCATAGATGTGTGTAGAGGTACAACCTGCTATACAATCATAGATTATATAGTAATATATAGTGTAGCTTATATAACAATCATGGTTAACACTAATAAATGTTTATAATGATCCACTGGTTGCATATAAACAGAATATCAAGGCCACACATGCAAGAGGCTCCTTCACCTACCACTGTTAATGAAACTGCTATTTATAGAAAATATGTTTGTTTGTGTGCTCATGATAAAGACTGAGTAATGAATTCCTCAGGGTTATTTCAGGTTCACATACACACAAAAATTTAAAGTGCTTACACAGCTGCACCTGGACTTCTTCCCTTCTATTTGGCAGCCAGGACTTATCCTGGGCTCTGAAATAGCTTGTCCTGTTTAACATTAATGTTAAGCAATGTAAACAGCTAACAATATCTCATAGTTAGCTATAATGCTAAGACACACATAGCACTGAGGAACCCTCACTCCCCTTATTTGTAAGGATAATTAAGCAATTATCATTACAAATACAAAATACAGGGCCATTGTTTGTCTGTTGGTTTTCAGGTCACTGGAGTCCCACAGAAATAAGGAAGACTGACCATTGCCAGATCCCATTTCAACAGGTTGAGGAAATCTCTAAGTCTCCATTACCCAAATCATGACTGAGCAGCTCCCATTTCCATGGACATCTCCCAGCCTACAGCTGCTGCACAGGATGGACTGGCAAAGGGAAGGCAAATAATGGGGCAAACCCCACCACTTAACATCTCTGGGGATGTGTGGGACCACAGACATACATACTTTCAGCTGATAATGAGAGTGCACATTAGGCTGATCTAACACTCTCTATAGCACACACTGCGTCCAGTTCACTCCTGGCATGGACTGAATCCCCATGGACAAGCTGATATGTCAGGCTGCTCTTCCATCTCTGCTGGTTTGGATGCCCAACACAGTAATTTCACAGTTAAAACAACACTTCTAGGCTGACACACACTTCACCCAGACTCTCAGTGCAGCTCACAGTCAGCAAAAGACACTGCTTCTTAGAAAGTTCAAGATTCTTGGCTATTGATTTTTAGCATTCTCACACAGGAGTGCTGACGTGTCCTTGCAGTGTTAATAACCCCAGCTGCAATGCAGCTGACCTTATGGACAGCTGCAGGCAGGGAACAAAAAGCTGCCTCTTGAGGGTGAGTGAGGGGTGAGATTTAGGAACAGGCTTATGCTGAGAGCTGCAAGTGAAGGTAGGCACTTTTCAGGAAGGACAGAAAATAAAGCCCACCTTCTGAGACACCTGGCCTCCCCTGTGTTTCACTGATAGACCTGTCTTTCCCAGATATAATGCTGTAGTGCTACATTAGGTTGCCCCAGGAGAGGGGACAAGCACAGGGCTGAGGTCAACCCCCATCCAACAGACCTCTGCCACAGCAGGTACATCAAGGGGTGAGCCAGGACCAGGGGGTTCAACAGGAACAAAAGGAGGCCAGGCTGGGCTATCCCTATAAAGTAGCCAGGACAGGGTCCTGGACCTTGGATAAGGTGGGGAGACTCCAAGGCAGGCAGGGCTGGGCAGGGCAGGGCAGTGAGGGCTTGTTTCTTCATATTCAATAGCTGTTTGTACCAACTACTGCTTCACTTTGTATTTAAACTACAAATGCATTTGGGCACAGGCCAACCTTATTCTCCCTCTTTACAAACAGGTCCTGTAACAAAGCACTTCTGGTAACAGAAGGAACAAATGTTTTTTCTCTTAGTGAATCCTGCTTTAGAAAAAAGGATTTTTTTCTTACAAACCTGGCAGAAACATTAATTTTAAGGTTGTTCCTCCTCCTGAGTTCCATGCAGCCTGGTAACTCCATGACCCTGAGAAGCCAGACTAGATATGATAGCACCTCAATACACAGCAAATCTCTAAATGTGATTAAGCTGGAGTACCCTGAAATGTCTTTGGGAGCTGGTATCATCCCCTCCTCAACAGCCATTCACTAACCAACTACTTGCCCACATTGTTTATAGGCATTTCAAACAGCACTGATCTTCACATTGATCTGTAAAGGATTCCAGCTGGTAATCCCCCTCTATTGTGAAAAACAAACATTTTCCCTATCTTTTATCAGTATTTGCAGCTTGCCTTATCACGTATTTGAAGAAGTCTGGGACACATTGGGGAAATTCCCACAGGCCTAGAAGATTTCAGCCAGAATCCCACTCTATAATTCCCCCTTATCACATAACAATACACAAGACAGGAACAGCCTGAACAGAGTGCATTGACTATGGATTCCTGGCAAGAAAGAGCAAGTTTCTCCCTTCCAGGAACAGAGCAGGAATATAAATGATTAGCTTTCAGACCACAAACCCATCAAACTAATCATCTGTGAACATCAATAACATATATATATGGAAAATAACTACCAACCCAGAATGAACACTGACACTGTTATCTATGTCAGTGACTTCATTTCATGTCTTGCTTAAGTGGTCATTAGGTTCCTTCTCTTTGGCTGAAATAAATACTAAACACCTTAAATCAGAATCAGAAATGAGCAATACAACAAATGTTCAGTATCCATTTCAAGGTAAACACGAGAAGAACAAACTACATAAGAGAAGACACAGCACTGTCATCATTTATTTGTCTGGAAGAAAAGTATATGGTGTGTGGCCTCTCTCTTCAGCACTGTATTTTCAGGCTAGTGGTCACATTCTGTTCATCTCTTCCCTTTCAAATTCTCCCTTCCCAGACACACATGCTACTCTATACAGTCATAGTTGTCAGGGTAATATCCTAAACCCATGGATTAATAAAAGTGTGAAATTACCTTTGTCATTTGGCACTGCAGAACAACTTAGGTGGACAGAAATGTTATCCTATCAACTCACCACTGAGTTGAGTTATCCTTCTGCTGGTACAACCAGTTACTTG
This sequence comes from Parus major, assembly GCF_001522545.3. Lineage (NCBI taxonomy): Eukaryota > Metazoa > Chordata > Aves > Passeriformes > Paridae > Parus > Parus major. The sequence goes on along the minus strand of NC_031773.1, from coordinate 55,042,326 downwards.
TTATCCCTGAAAAATGGCTCCCATCAAGATCTAAGTCCAGCATCTTGCCACAAGCAACTGGAGACAGCTGCAAGTAAAAGCAGTAGCCGTCCAGTTCCTCAAACATCATGTCCCAAAGCTTACTTTCATTTCTTCAATCACCAGCCAGCTTCTCTAAGCCTTTTTTTATGTAACCTGCCAGGAGCATGGCCTGAGGCTGTGCAGTATCTGAGACATGCAAACAACTTCAAGAAAGAGAAGAGCCTTTGGGGATAGTGCATGTTTTCTCAGGAGAAATCTGTTGTTACCAGCTTTGAAGACAGTTTGTTTATCAACTGTCTAAGCAGGCTGCTTGATGCTAACAGATAGGGTTGGAGATCCTTTTGAAAGACACCTGGGCTATGGTGTATCTGCTTTTGCCAAATACAGGTCTCCATTTCTGCATTTTCTGTCAACTGTTAAATCCTATGGTCAGCATTGTGCAGAGGGAAAAATCAGCCAAATCCATTTCCTTCAGGCTTTAATAGCTGTGAATCTTGAATTCTGATGTGTGCCAGTGCCCCTGGTCCAGCAAAGTATCCAAACTGAGAGGGGCCATCACTGCCCTTGCAGAAGAGCTTTGTGTTATTTCAAAGACAAGGCAGTCCCAGCACCTGTGTTCACAGCACTTCTTAGAGGCTGAACACCCAACTCACAGGCACAATTTTATCACAGATCTTTCTTAGGGAAGTTCCCTTCTCAAAAGTTATTTACTCTTTCAAGGCTTCCTACTATGTTCCTCTCCTTACATTTCTATTTATTTACTAAACCACAAACTTGCATGTATTTCAAAGACATATTTGCTAAGAGACTTCACAGTGCATTGTCTGATTGAAAGTAAGATTTCCCATAAAGTACTCAGAGGAAAACTATTTCCATGTCAAGAAAAGACAGTAGCAGGTTGTTGGCACTTTCATGTGAAATAACAAAATGCACATCCATAATTTCTTCATGTTCAAATAAACACTGTGGTGAATATAGTGACATGAGACATCTGCCAAGTCCACAATCCATTTCTTATGCTAGAAGCTTTTTAGTCTATCTGAAAAAGAAAAGAGAGAACTCCACCTTCTGAAAAGCTGTAGCACTGACTGCTACTGAAAGAGCTAATGTCAAAATAGAAAATATCTTAAAATACTTTCTCCATTACAGTGGGTGAAAACTAGGCCTTGAAAGTACAGAGATACTATTACTTTCCCTAATGTCTGAAAATGACAAGAAAGGACGAAAAAGATTGGAAATTAAGTACTTCCACCTGACACCAGTGTTGAATGTTCTTATAAGGCAGAAAAACAAGCATCAGCCATGCTGAGAACTGAATCAAAAACCTGGATGAAAAAGGCAGACTTCAATGTTGTGAAGCAATCTTGTCTGGGAATTCCATATATGTGAGGTGTTCTGGTTTCCTTAGCCTTCAGGAAGGTCAGAACTTAAAGGCAGGAGAAAACTCACAGTGAGACAGCTGTATGTTACCAGTGCATCCCCTTTCTTGAGATATTTTGCTTTTAATGGCAGCTGAGTTCTTCACATAACATCTCCATCAACTACCTTTATTTATTTAAATAAAGACATCAATTATTAGCCACATAAAAGGCTTCAATCGTTGATCCAGTAAATCGGCTTAGTCTCCCTTAGCTTTTGCATGAAGTCATTTATGCAGATGTGGAGCACACATCACACACTGGCAGAGAAAGCCGAACTCTGCAGAAACACTGTAAATATATTTACCTAGCTAATATCCCCAAGTTCACCAAAATCCAGCATATCAAGCTCTTGTATTGCCACCTCGTGGCTGATGCACGTATAACTTGGCTTTACCAGAGGATAGCAGGCGGATCAGGAATTCCTTCTATTGCTGTAAGGGAATCATAAATCGAAGTAGAGTTTTAAACGGAGTTACATTTAATAACGATACTTTGCAATGGAATGAAGAGCTTCTCTGAAGGAAGAATATGAATCAAGTACTGGGTGAAAACTCAGGCTTGAACAACTCACCCATGATGTGTCAGCTCTGCAGCCATCCCTCAGCCAGGCACTCTTGATGGTAGGACACAAAAGACAACAGTACCACAAATAAGTAACTTCAAAATTATTCCTGTTAAGCTACCCATCTGGGAATTTCTTGTAATACTTTCCAAGGCCCTGGGTGATTTGCTATTCAATTGACAAGATGAGAGTTGTGGTTTATAGGAAATGTTGCCTTTGAGAATTAGATCCCACAGTACTGGAAGGGTTGACTTTGATTATGTCCACATCTACTTGATCAAGGGCAAAGGAGCCATGGGTCAGTGAAGAACAAGGAGGAAAATACAAGTGGAAGAGTGCCTACCACTGGAAGTGACATCAACTACTGCCCAGAGAACTGTGGGGGTGTTCAGCAGGCTCCACCCAGGCCCTTCATACCAGCATTTTATATTTACTTTAATTTCACATAGTAGTTCCCTGAACTCTCCAGGTAATTTCCTTCAAATCACCTGGAAGTCTATACACCTGCACTGGAAAGCAGAGGGAGTTTCAGCTTTCATATTTACTTTTATATTTTCTGAAATCAGAACAGTCTTCTCCTTTCCATCATCCAGAGTACTAAGTCAGGCAGCCAAGATAAAGCATTCATCCTTAACAACTCAATTAGGAAAAAGCCCATTCTTATTCTCATTATTATCTCTTGTTAGTTCTTGCTCTAATCTCTGTTATTTTTCCAAGTACATTGCCATGAAAATAATGATCCTTTCATGGCTATTCTATTTATAATAATGGAAGCTAAGCCTTTACTATCAGTTCTGGATTTAATGTGTGAAAAATGCTTTCAAAATGCCTGAAAAAATCATTTGCTTACAAGGCTAAGATAAATTGCTTTATGATTTATAGGAAGACAATCACACAAAGATTGATGATTTATAATGGAAAGACTAAGCACCTTAATCACTTCTAACTGCATCCACATTTCTTCTACTTAGGCTTAGCCTGTCTCCCAATGGGATTTAGTCCTGAACACTTCCTACTTTCCCTGGTTACATTACTGGTATCCCATTATACAGCAAAGAGAGATCACCCTTGGCTTTGCCTTAATCTTTTAAGTGAATGGTTCTCAGAACAGATGATTTGACCCTTACAGTATGGCAGGGTGGTGAAATAAGTCAGTTTTAATAGAAAGTTTTCTGTTATGCCACAAATACTTTGTGAGTGATACCAACCCATAAGCTTTGGGGAAAGATACCATGTGCCTATACACACTGTAATTATTTAAATTTCATGAGAGATGCAGAACTTTCTTCCTAAGACTTGTATCTTATTTAAAAATTAAGTCTGTTCATGACTGTTTGTGGAGTAAGAAGAGATTCTGAACTTTTTATACTGTCATGTCTAAAAAAGCTGTGTAAAAAGGAATAATTGCTGGAAGCTAACAAGCCACAAATAATAACATTCTCCCAACAGTATTTTTAAAATAAAGAGGATTTTCATAGTTGATTCAGGATTAGGGGTTGTCTTAGAAAAGCCAAGTATTGAAACTGAATTTTTTTTGTAAGTCAATGACAAAAGCAGCTGATAGCACCATAGTCTGCAAACCCCTGGGTCATTGCAGAATCAGCAGAATCATTAGGCATGGAAAACTACAAAAGCATATTCCATATTAATTGGTCAGGTGTTTAAAGGATGCACATTAAATTTAAATCTAAAACAAGATCCATAAGGCACAAAGACAATTAAAATCATCTGTGCACCTATCAGAGGACATATTAAGAGGTCCATGAAAAGAGAAAGAGAGGAGGAGAAAGGAACACACAAGCACCAAATATCCCTGGCTGGAGGGAGATGAGGAAATAGGGAACAAGTTACTTTCTAGCTGAAAAAGATGACAGAATTAAAAAAAAAATAGATATTCTAAAAAAATAAGATAAAATGCTCTGACTAATCCAAGAGATGAAAGCTGCAGAGGGATTAAGGACTGCAGAAAATAACCACTGCCCTGTTACCTACAGCCACCACAGTTAGCCATGACTATTCCTTAGATGTACATTGAAAGCAAATGCTTTTTCCATCCCTAGGCCTCATAAAGAAACAAAACCCTCAGAGTAGAGCAGAAGCAATAATAAGAAAAGAGGTGTATTGATATGAGGTGTGCATCTGGAAGGGAGTGGGCACAACCAGAGCATCTGGTTTAAATAAGGTGATTATCACAAGGTGATTATCCCAGCACCAGGGAATTTACTGCAGAGGGGCTGGGGGAAGTGAATTCTAAAGGTCTTGTTGCTGTTCTGGAGCTTAATGCTGGTTCATCATCCCAGCAGCCAAAGGCTGTGCCTGTGAAATGAAAGCAGAAGTGAACTGAATAAAGAACAAACTGGCAAAAACTAGCTCTGTAACGGAATTATCTGGCTCATTGCAAGGGAAGGATGCTAGCACAACACAGCATCTCAGAGATTTCAAAAAAGTAAACTTCTGGTCCTTCACCAGTTCCACTGTTCTCTGGACACGCTCCAGCACCTCAAGGTCTTTTGTGTCATCAAGGGCCCCAAACTGGACACAGGATTTGAGATGTGGCCTCACTAGTGCTGAGCAGAGGGACATTCCCTGCCCTGGTCCTGCTGGCCCCACTATTGCTGACACAGGCCAGGTGCCATTGGCCTTCTTGGCTATCTGGGCCCACTGCTGGCTCATGTTCAGCCATCCTTAACCAGCAGCTCCAGGCTGATTGTCCCCAGGCAGCTTTCCAGTCACTCTTCTCCCAGCCTGTAGCATTGCAGGGGGTTGTTGTGAGTCAACAAGGGAAGAAAGAGCAAGGGATTATCTGAAGTCAGTGGCCCGTTCCAGCACAGAGGAATCAAACCATCTGCTCCAACTAGGCATTTACCTGAACCTACAGCAAGTAAGAACTTGTCATGGTCTGTTTTTTGCTAGCACTCAAATGTGCTAGAGAATAGGAATTTCAGCTGAGTGTGAAAGTGGTGCACAGAGAACATTACCAGGCCCTTTATGAGACAGGGGCTATTTTTTGGGATCTAATGTGTCAGAACTAGATACTCTCTTCTTGTCAGTATTATTTGGACAATTAATAATCTAAACTTCTCTAAGTCTGCACAGTACTTCCATTTATTGATCTTCCCATTGTATTATCACCTCTACATATTACTTCTAACAGAGAATGGCAAAGATTTTGACAATGTCTACAAAGTACTTGTCATTGTCTCAAAGGTGACAAGGTTTTTAGTACCACACATTGACCAACTGAGCCCCTTTTCCAGTCAGTGGGAACTTCCCCAGACTGCCACAGTGCCTCACACATGATGGTGAGTGGCTTAGACATTTGATCCACCAGTCCCCTCAAGTCCCATGGACATATCTCATCGTGTCCTATGGACCTGTGCACCTTCAGTTTCCTTAGAGGGGTTCAATTCTCATCTCCTACAGCAGGTGGTTCATTCTCATCCTTACTTTTCCTTCTACAACTTTGCTGGGGTGCTTTGAACACCTGCCAGTGAGCACTGAGACAAAATAATCATTGCATACCTCAGTGTTCTCCACATCCCAGGTGTTCCAGAGGGCCCACGTTCCTCAGTCTTTCTTTTATCACCCACCTGCCTACAGCTGCACACCTCTATCTGTAATTTGAGTCACCCCTTCCCAAACATTCAAGACATGCAACACAGCTAAAAATGTCTAATACATTAAAAATAAAAATATATTCTACAGATACATATAAAAGAGCGAATAGTAATAGAGCTAATGAGTTCTGGTAACATAGCTAAGAAATTCTGTAAATTCTAAAGCCCCGGTGTGACTAACTCAGGCAGGTGGTACCCGCTCTGCCAGGCGCCTTACTACCAGCCGAAGGGCTTAATTCCATCGCTGGCAGCCCTTGAAATCCCGGTATTTCGGGCTGGGAAAAAAAGCAGCGGAGTTGGAGCTGGTTTTGTCGCATCTTTAATGTGGCGGAGAAGAACCGCCAGCCAGCCAGCGCAAACCCCGGCCACAGCCTCGCCGTGCGGGCCGTTCCCGACCCCCGGGCACGCTCCCAGCCCCTGCCCAGCCGCTCTCCCGGCTCTTCCCCCGCCGGTTCCCG
>NC_031773.1:54704913-54721151 GCF_001522545.3 Parus major | reverse complement strand
TCAAAAAGTAATATGCAATGATTTCATGAAAACAGAGGGGTTTACATCTCATAAAATTAACAAGAAAACCAAACTACAAACCACAGTGAGAAGATACCAGGTAATTTTTGACTCAGAAGGCAGAGCACAATGTACTGAGCCACCAGTGCTTCCAGTCTGCTGCCAAGTCCTCCCATCAAAACACCTTACAGTTCTGGGAATGCCATAATAAAATCACTGTCAGAGTTGTGTGACTTGACCAACCAACTTCTTTGCCAGCATAATTCTTTTGATTTCAGGAGAGGTACTGCAGGAGAGAATTCAGATCATAATTCACAGTGCTGTCATGGAGTCCAATATTTTTATTGAAAAAAACAACCTGAAAAAATATTCATTGTAATTGGCTCTGCATACCTAGTGAAAACAGATAAAAATCACATTCTGTATTAGCACTAGTGCTTTTGGCTGCAGGCCATGACATGATCTTTTTAAAAATAAACTGACCACCAGAAGACATTTTGGGCATCAATATGTTAAAACACAAGATTCTAGTGTAATTACTATGGTTACCAGAGTAGAAATAGAACATTAATTTAAAAATCAATTCAGGGATGAATGCCCTTCCCATTAGATACAACCTACCAAGGATACTTGCATTCTTGCATTGCCTAGTGGAAGCCCAGTACTCTAAACCCCTGAATCATGATTGACATTGTGAGATTCTCAGTAAGTCATCTTCACCATCATGACACTAGCTGTCAGCTTCCTTAATATATCAGTTTTGTGTTCATTGAAGGAAGAAGGTTCTTTTTAGTCATAGTAAAAAATCTGGAGGCATAACTTATCCGTGGATGCCTAAATTTAAATTTCAGAGTCATTGCCATCTTTTTTGGCAGAGGTCTGGCAAAGGATAAAAAGAAAGTTCTGAAAGAAGTCTCTGAAGGCCTCTACAGTTCAGCTTCCTTGACATTTGGGAAAGAAGATGGACAGGAGGAGCCTTCAGACCTCGATGAGCCACATGGACAGGAGGATCCGTGTCACACTGTTCCTTGCACTGTGCTCCCACCACTCAGAAGCCCATCTCCATGGCCAGATGCCACCCCTGCTGCCAAGGGGATGAGGAACAGCTGTTGAAGGATTGTGATGACAAACCAACCAAATGCTTCATCCCACCTTTTGGCCCCAGATGGCACATGGGTGAAGGCAGGCTTCAGATCCACCACCACCTCATACACCACATCTGGAAACAAGAGCCTACTTCTCGCAGCTGCAGCAGCTGGATCACCCTGGTCCAGCACAGCACAGCTGATTCTGTGTGTGCCATGCATGAACTGGGTGAGAGCAACCAGGAGATCAGTAGTTTGCTTTGCTTCTTTTCACCTTATTAAAAATCTGGACAGTTGAAACCCACTAGTAGTGAGAAGAGTCTTTAATCAAACAGGGGTCCATTGCATAAGAGCTTGATGTTACAACAAAAGATGCACAAACCAGTGAACCGTCCAACAATTTGGTTTTGTGATTTTCTGCCTACACAAACAGAGCTAAAGGTTTGTGACAGCTGCTTGTGTTTCGATTATCTCTTTCAGGATCTCAAAGTTCAAAACCACATTCTAGAGAAGCAACTTGCAGAAGGAAATTATTTCCAGTGGCCCATCTACAGAAGAGGCCCCATGTTATTATTAATTACTGATATTGCCATAGAACCTAATTGTCCTAGCCAAGAATAGAGGCTCACTGTGTTCATTCAGTACAAACAGGAGGGCAAGGGCAGGCCTTGCCCCAAGGACCTCGCCCTCTACAAACTCCTGGTCCAAGCTCCACATTAACCACTGACAGCTCTGCAAAAAGCCTCATCTAGTGCTCAACACACCCCATGAGATTTTAGCCAGCCTGAATTCCCAAAGAACTGCAAAAGTCACACCTCATAGATTCAAATGAAGATTTCCCACATATTCCCATTGTAAAGGTCATCCCACATGCTGGATCTCACTACAGTAATGCCTGTCACTGAGCTTTTCCCCATGCAGCAATAGGAACAAGTGATACTTTGTGGGATGAGGCACAGACAGCAAGCAAGGAGAGGAGAGATGCATTCCTTGCAGGGAGAGGTGCCTGGAATTTGGTTTCTCCCACCAGAAGTGAACAGCTAGGTGTATGGAAAGAGCAAAGGAAAAACCAAGCATTTCAACCAGCTGCAGGGATTAGTAAATGCTGATGTGAAAATCTCAGTCCCAGCAGAGAAGAGTTGTGCTTCAGGAAGAGATAAGCGGGAAGGAGTAGGAAGACTGTAACAAATTGTGGGATGGCAGCCAGGAGCAGTCAGCTTCCAAAGGGGGGAACAGCAAAGCAGAAAGGGCAGCTCAGGGTGAGAGATGGGGATGTATTCCAGGGTCCCAGGTACTTTCCACATGCTCTTGATCAGCAGAGTATGTGGCAGGGGGACCACAAAAGGACGGTACAGTCCACAGGGGACAAGGTGCTCTGATGAGGTGCTGATGATCTCTAAGGACAAGGGCTTTTGAAACATTGCCAAATAATGAACTGATAAACCAGAAAGTTTTATCTGAGTTTTCCATCCTCATTTTTCCTTTAGTTTTGATTGTGATTAAGTAGCAAAACTACCACAACACCATTCCTAAATGGCCTTACTGGTCACCCTGGCACCAGTGGGAGACACTGCCAGTGCACACCCTGATTAGTGAGCACAGGGCAGTTGATTGCTTTGGCTTTCTGGTTGACCAGCTCTTTTAAATGGAAGGATTTGGAAGATAAAGGATTGGGCTAAATCTGAGAAAAATCCGTGTTTTTCTTGTGAATTAGTCACAGATTTCCTTTGAAATTATGGCTGAACAACCTATCCCATCAAAGCTTCTGGACCTCTATTACTTATCTGTGAATTGCACTTATTATTCCTTAATACCAAATCCCTGACAAGGTCCCATTTCCACAGTAAAGTCTCTAATCTTCTATTTATACGCCTGCAACTCATTGTGCCAGGCATCACAGAATCCCCAGGTGTTACTGTCATGCAATAAATAACAATTGATCCTATCCTGCTGAGACTCAGTGTGCCAAACTGCAGCTCATGGAACCAGCAGCATTCTGAATTTTCAGGCTGTTTCTGCTTTCCCTGTGCTGTCACAGGGTAACAAAGAACTACACCTGCTAACTAACAAAACTACCTTTGAATAACTACAGCTGGCTTAAGTTGATGTTTTCACTACTCTGTGTGCAAGTGACACCTTTCAGACACACACAAGTAGTGGTTAATCATTCCAGCAGATTTTATTTCAGCAGAGTCTCTTTGCACTAAAGACCCCAACCAATGTCAGTGCCCCTGGAGGGCTGGATGTGATACTCATCCCTCTGGCAGCAGCCAAGGTCATGCTGACTCACTCCCTCTGGCTTTTCCCTGCTCCATCCAGTGCCAGAGCTCTGGTAAGTGCTTGACTATTCATTACATTGTCACTTGCAAAGCTGCAACTCCTTTCTCCATGGAGAGACTTTGGACTGCAGGCTCCTAAAAGTGTTGCTTATCGGATTCTGGATGCCTTTTCAAGGAGTGGATTACTTTCTGCTACAAAAATAACTGATGGCAGGAGAAGAATCTCTGGTACAAGGTTTTGGGCCAGAATTCAGGATCCCCTTTCCCAAACCTGTTTCTTCAGACTGGAAGATTTTAACAAGCACATTCTTGAGTAATGGCAACAGCAGCTCTCAGTACCCAGCCCAGCATCATCTGGGGGTACCTAACTCAAGCTCTCACTGGTTAAGAAACCAGGGGGCAAATTTCAAGAAATATCTTGCAACTGAGATTATTATTATATTATTATTATTATAGAATAAAAAGTGAGCACAGCATGGTCTTCACCTGCAACTCTTCCTGTTATACCCAGGGAAAGGGTTATTTATACCCAAACAAGTCTGATCTCAAGTGTCTTCCCATAAGTCTAATCTGCTACAAAAGCAAATTCAACAAACATAAAAACACAGGCATGATTCTGAGTCAGCCTAGGGAACTGCAAGTAAAGTACTTTTCAAACACAAGTGCTAAAACTATAATCAAGGTATCACTGCATTTTCTGTTCTTGCATAAACATCTCTCCACAAGCAAGTAGACAGAAAATAATTTAAATTACAAATAATGATGCAGCATTAAATAACTACAGCAAAAATATTTAAAGCCCAGACACTGTGTGTGTATCACAACAATCACTCAGGTATGTGATCTGTAATTTCAAAGTATGTGGGCAAAAAGAAGTCACATAGTTTTCAATGCAAAGTTGCTCAGCCTGCTTAATAAAGCAAACCCAATGTTTCCCAATACAAACAAAATACAGATTTTGGGGACAAATTTCCAAATGTGATAATTCATTTCTAATACTTTCACATGGATTTCATTTTGTGAATAGAAAGCATCTAAGAATCTGCAGCATAATTGTAACATTAAATCCAGAACACTTGGAAAAAATGTAGTCCCTCAACTGTATTGTTCCAGATTTGCTACTATTTTTACACAGTTGAGCTTACAGGATCTTAAGTGAAAGTTTTGTTATTATCAGATGGCAACCATCAGCCTTTATCTGGCAGAGAAATTAAAAGCTTACCTAATGCCCAAGAAATGGAATTACCTAATGCCCAAAGTAATGTACTCCTAACAATGCCATGAGACTCCATCTCCTTTATTGGTATACACACACAATTATGTTCCATCTAATTTCTCTTTCTCTTCTCTAATGTTATTTATCATACACTTTATTTCCAGAGGAGTCCTTGGTACCATATCCTTACAATTTACTTTAAAATTTGTCACCAAAGACCCAGATTTATGACCAAGATTTTATGGATTAGAAATTGATCTAGTGCACATTTTTAGCTTACTGCAGATAGAAGATCCATGTCAGCTGAACACTGTTTCCTTCAGATTTCTGCTGTGTTCTGTGTTTGGTTGTGGGGGTTTTTTCACTTTGTTCTTACACATTTGGGGCTGGTCAAGTGCATGCACATGAGCAGTCAGAGCAGCTTAGCAGAGTTATGACAGCCCATTAAACTAGAAGAACAAGATCACATGCTTGAAACACAATAATTATAATTATGGCAGTTCTTCCTGCTTTGGTGGGAAGAAATCTGAATTCTCAGGTTGTAACACATTTTATCATTTGCAACTTGATGACAGTTCTGTTTGACAGTGGGTGGTAGGCAGAGATTCAACAACAAATCATTTCCCCCTTTTATCTTTGACTTACCCATGGAGGCAGGACTTCACCATTGGTCTTCGAGTCATACTTGCTAGAAATTACCCTTAGGCACAACCCTGAATTGAGGGTATATTGTTAGAGATAGCACTCTTCACATGGAATGCTTAAATCCAACCTTTCCTAACTGTTTGTAGGTGGCAATTGCAAGCAGTTATCAAAGAAACAAAAGACAATGCAAATGTTCCCTTCAACTAAACTCAAGTGAGCTCTGCATGTTTGCCATTGCTGTGCAGTCACCTGGAACTATCCAGAACCATGCAAACTTTTAATGCTTTGTAAAAACTCTGTGAAGAATTCAGGGTATGAGCAAAACTCTTCCTACTCACCTGAAGAAAAAAAAAAAAGCCCCACAAGCTTGTCTTTATTAATACTATTTATTATAGGAGCTACAAGCTACTGAGAGCACTTAATAGAAAGAGTCACAGATTCAAATTGGACAATACAGTTGTTGCTCACCCACCAAACCGAGAACCAGAGGCAATGACTACACAGATGCTTTAACCCAACTGTGAACTCTCCATCTGCCTCCAGACCAAATGCTCCAGTTCTCTTAACACTCAAATGCCAAAAGGTTGAGAGTTCTACTTTCCTGAGCAGGGCCAGGATTCAGTGCAGTTTGGCATCCTGCACCTTGCCTTGTGGCTGTGAGTAGACAATACTCCAGTCCTGAGAAGACAAAATCCAAATCATGCTGTGTTCATGTTTGGCCAACAGCCAAGCTTTTGTAAATTAATTATTTCACCAAGCCACCTGTTCCCTTTGCCTGACCCAAATTCCTATATTTATCCTTAAAAGCTTACTTCTGTCTTCCTATCTGAGCTTTACAACTACTAGGAGCAGAATTTCCCCCTCTAAGTATCCAAAACAGAAGTTAAAACTGCAGCTGTTAGCAGCTTCCAGCTTCCCTCCGTGGGAATTAGTCATTAGCCAGTGATGACAAACATAACTTTGCAGTTCATTCTCAGTACACTGACATTTAAATCCATCCCGAGTGACTAAGGCATCCAAGGAAAGCCTCTTTGGTGCTAACAGAGCATAAATCAAATGCACAGCACTGTCTCTGCTACCTGTGAGCTCTGAGACATCACAGAATTAAAAACAAACAAACACACACCAGAAAAACCCAAACCACCAGGAAGTGAAGTTTATGTAATTCAGCTGGAATTATGAAATGTCCCCAGAGGTGGTTAACTGAAGTGAAAGGTGACCAGCTGATAAATGAGGATGTCTTTCATACTTCTTGGCAAAGCACAGTGTTGTCTCTACCACTGCTAGAGAACTACTCACTGATCAAAAGGTCTGAGTGCATTACCTAACCTCCCTGGGCATCAGTTGTCTTGTCTGGGCTTAAACAAATTATTCCAGAAACCATACAATATTTTCTTTTTTTAAAAAGGGGGTTGAGTTTCCTAAGGCCTTATGGAAATGCATTCTTTCTATGCATCCACACAGCCAATCCAATTTTAAAGCTGCCCAAAAAGTGATTTTCCCAAGGATGATTTTAATGGTGATGCTGCTACAAAGCATAGGGGACAAATCCTTGGTTGTTTCATTTTCAGTCCATGCTAAAACAACATTTTGAAGTATTTCTAGGAACCCCTCATGTCCTTACAATATCTGAGTGTAGTATGGAAGGCCTAGTCTGCCAAAAATTGACAGATTTCTTATATTCACAAAATGACAAAAAGGCTCTTTAATATAAAAAACTCAGTTCAGCATCTCAGAAAGCAGCAAATGAACACTAAGTAAGATATAGGGCAAAGATTGAAAAAAAAAAAAAGTACAAGTACATAAACCATCATGAATAGGAGACAAACACTGTACAAGAATGAGAATGAGGCTGCAGACAGAGAGGAAGGAACCCCAAGAGAGATGAAGAAAATGGGGTTGGAGACATTTCAGTCTTAGTGAAAGCCTTTTGATTTCTCATAGGTCTGTCCCAAAACCATAGATTTAGGACAGTGGCCTGCTCCTTCTTTTAACTACCAAGTTAATTAAACTTTGACAGTGAAAGAAATTTAGAAATACAAATATTATAACCTCAGAATTACTTTTAATACTACCCTCTGCAGAGAAGTAGAAAACCCAACAAAACACTAATCTGCAACCTAGCTTAATTTCTAACTGCCTACTTCAGCTTTAGGCACCTGCCCTTGCTCAGGCACATTTTTCACCTTCTGACTAGTTCCAGCTAGTTCTGTCTGTAGCTGGTCTGTACTCACAGACTGCATTCACAGTACAGTACAAAAAATTGCTGGTTTCTCCTCATAATTATCTGCTGTGAGCGATGCAAGTGATAAAGGGACAAAGGGCACATTCATGTCTCTACACACTATATCAGCTCCTCTAAATTGGGAAAATACTCTCTCTCCTCCCACATAAAATGAGTGTTTTGGATTTCTCAAGGAAATTAAGAAAGAAGAGGGCTATGAAAGTCAAAGAACAAATGTAAGACAGTTCAGCAGAAATGAATGTATGCTTTTCAGTCTCTGCCATTATAATTTAAAATCATCCCTCCCAAAAAAAAAAAAAAAAGTACAGTACAGAATTGTACTGAATTAAGCACTACCCCCTCAGGTATCAAAGAAAGAGGGAAGGGAAATAAAGCTATAACAGAGGCAAAGCCCTACAATGCAGCAGAGACGCAAGGGAAGCAGGAGCAAGCGGTGATTTGGATTTTACTCTCATTGTCCAAATGGAGAAAACACTGATGCAAAAACATAAGGGAGAATGAAGTATTGAAGAAAAAACAAATTCCATCTCAAGAAGAAATCTCTTCTAGAAGTACTCAATATAGCCAGAAAAACACATGATCTTGCATGTATTTTCCTCCAACTGCCAACTGCATAAGGTATATTAAAGTTGCCCAGGTGCAAATTCACTCTATCTGACTTTGAGAATGCTCCTCATTTTACCATGATGAATGCTCACAAATTACTGTTTTATGCCAAATCTTATTTTCTCCACCATTGTTTTGCCCCTCTTGCACTTTCAATAAAGCCAGGTGTTCGCCCTGAATGCTGCTGTGCACACAGACTGCACACACACAACCTAAGGAAGAAAACCCACTAGGCAACACAGAAGGGAAGGAAAAGTATTTCACCTAAAGGAAGGTGAAAAGATTATAGCAATTTATTTCTTTTCTAATCCAATACAAAAAGGCCTAATTCCAAACAGATACGGACCTTCAGATTAAAATCTCTCCCGTGACCCCCTTAAAATTTTACATTTGTAAGCCTTACACGGGAAGTAGTTCATAATATTAATGTCTGGCTCACCCATTAACACCTCAATCAGTCATATCAGATTTGATTAAAGATTAGATTAGATTGGTAGATTAATTCAATATTTCCTAGCAAATCTATGGAAAATTTACTTCTCCATGACATAAAATCCAGTTGTAACTTCCATTTATCTCTGAGGAGTTCCATCCAGATGACTGATGCAATCAGAACTGCTCAGATTAGAAAGAGATTTATTTGATGAAAAACTAAAATGAAGAAAATAATTTAACAATTGGAAGAAAACAAACTGAAGTCTGATTAGATTTATTTTGTGAATATGTGAGCCCCCACTGTTGAAAGCTGACCATCCCTGCTAAAGGGCTGGCTATTATAGGAGGACTAATACTGCATGTTCATCTGTACTGGCTGCTAAGGATACAACACAATTTCTGAGAGCAACTGGGAATACAGGTCCCTGGGAAAAAAACCAAAAGGCTCATCTACATTTTTCTTTCCTTGCTGCCAAAGCTCCAACAATAGTCCTAAGTTCCTCTAACATGATTCCAGCTGCTTACGTTTTCTGAAGGCTAATGCACAGGATTCATTTCCTCTTGGAGGAAGCAATCCTTATGCAATTTGATGAGCATCTCTCATAACATCAGTACAGCAGCTCATCCTGTCCCCCTCTTCCCTCTACATTCATTCCTCTCCTCGTGCTGACTTTTAGCAAAAGTAAAACAGTTCACTGGGAGGTATTGTGAATCATCTGATGAAGCCAATCTGGGTTACAGACAGCAACAGCCCCTCCTCGGTTATTTTTAACTGAGGTTAGTTTCCTACCCTGCTGTGACAGTATGAACAGTTGCTCAGCTGAGAGCCTGAACAGGGGCAGGAATGGCAGAGGGAGATGTAGGATTGTCTTGCTGAGAGATGAGCACATCAAACTCCGCCCTTAGTAACCCTAGGTCACTGCAGACTTAATAACAAGCAAGAGAAAATGAAATTCAAGCACGGAGTGAGGCTGTGGGCCTGCTGACAGTCACTGTTTCCAGGCAGGACATTACTGTGTATAGGGTAACTCACAGCAGCCCAGCACCAAATTTAACTACGCAGAGTGGGCATCCTTAAGAGGCTCTGCACTGCTCAAGGCCACTTGCTGTCTGCCCCCTTTCTCCCCCAGTGCAACCTCCTCTCCCAGCAGGACCAGCTCTGCACTCAGACCAGGTTCCTAAGGGCTGTACCCAGTTGTGGCTTGAAAAGTTCCACGGAAAGGGACTGCACAACCTCTCTGCGCAACCTGTGGGACTGCCCGTGCTCACAGGGAAACAGATCTACCTTAAATTCAGTCTGAACCTCTGTAGTTTCAATTTATGTCACTTATCTCTGGTCTTCCCACCCTTCACAGAACCACAGAACAGCTGCGGAAGGGACAGCTGGAAGTCAGCTAGTTCAACCTCCCTTCCTCAAGGGAAGGAGATTCCACAACCATTCGAGGCAACCTCTCGCAGTGCTCGGTCACCTGCACTGTAAAGAAGGTCTCCCTCATGTTAAGACAGAACTTGCTGTGCAACCATTTCTGCCCATTTCCTCTTGCCCTATTGCTCAGCACCACCAGGAAGAGCCTGGTCCATCCTCTTGACACCCTCCCTTTAGGTACTATTGACACCGATGAGGTCCCCTCTCGTTTGTCTGTTCTCAAGGCTGAACAGACCCAGCTCCCTCAGCCTGTCCTTGTAAGAGAGATGCTCCTGTCCCTTCATCTTCGTCACCCTCTCCTGGGCCCGCTCCAGGAGCTCTGTCTGTCTTGTCCTGAGGATCCCAGAACTGGACACTGCACTCCAGATGTGCCTCACCAGGACTGAGTAGAGGGGCAGGATCCCCTCCCTGCTGGCCATGCTCTTCCCAATGCACCCCAGGACAGCACTGGTCTTCTTTGCCACAAGGACACTTTTCTGGCTCATGGACAGCCTGTTGTCCAGCAGGACCCCAGCTCCTTCCCTACAGAGCTGCTTCCCAGCAGGTCAGCACCCAGCCAGGTGCATGGGGTTATCCCTCCCCATGATCCTTCACTTGTCTTTTCTAAATTTCAGAAGGTTCCTGTGCACCCATCTTTTCCATCTCTGTTGAGGTCCTTCTGAAGGGCTCACAGCCCTCGGGGGGATCAGCCACTCCTCCCAGCTTTGTGTCAGCACTGAACTTGCTGAGGAGGCATCTGCCCCTTCATCCAAGTCACTGATGAATAAGTTAAAACAATACTGGACCCAGTACTAACCCTTGGGGGACACCACTAGTGACAGGCCTCCAACTAGAGATAGAGGGCACTTCTGCAAAAAGCCTGGCTCTGACATCTCAATACACTTTGTGTGTGGACAGGCTGATGCTGGGTCCCTCACAGCCCTCTCCTTTCCAGGCTGAACAAGCTCAGCCCTGCTCACAGGACAAGTGCTTCAGCTCTTGACCATCTTGGTGGTTCTTTGCTGAATGCAGTCCAGTTTATCCATGCCTTTCTTGTATTAAGGGAGCCCAAACTGGATGCTGTTTTCTAGGTGTGGTTTAACAATTGCCAGTTTGAAAGTGATAATCACTTCTCTGAATTTACCAGCTTTGCTGCTGCTGCTAAAGGTCCAGGATGCTGTTAGAATTCCCAGTGTCAGGACACATCACTATCCAACATTCAGCTTACTGTCCTCGAGGGTTCCCAAATCCTTTGCTACAGGCCTGACCCCCAGTCAGTCAGTCAGTCAGTCCCCAGCCTGTAATAACTGCATGTCCTCATCTCTGAGCTGGGTGTTGGGCAGCATGGCCCTTCTGAGTGACACAACATGAGCAGGTGCCAAGGACATGAGATGTGGTGAGATCAGGATGAGATACCTCATCCAACACAAGCCCACAGACGCTGTCACTGGGAGGAGGTGTAAAGATATACTGAGATGGCATCAGTTCACAGCTCCCAAGCTCTGTATTTGGAACACATTCAGCTCTGGGGAGAATTTAGAACATCTCAGTGGGATTTATGAGCCGCTTCACACTTTCCTAAGCATCCTGTGATGTAGACAGGTGTATATAAGAATGCACATTTAAGAGGGCTGTATTTGGGATATTTTTTGGGAGGAGTCTCCCCCTCTTACAACTTTTTTGGATCCAGAGAAATCCCACCAAAGGTACACTTCAAAGATGGAAGAGGCATAAGTGATTCAAGTGGCAGGAGGGCGAGAGGTTTTGGAGAACAGTGGGGGAGCTGGAGGGGCAGCGTCACTTCAGAAGAGAGGAGAGATGGAGATTGAGTCACCTGTGCTGAAACAGTGCAAGGAAGAGCAGAACAGAAAAGAAGTTGCCAGAGCGACCTTCAGCTCTACTCCTCATAAAAATCCTTTCAGACACAGACCAAGAATTACTTCTGGAAGCCCTATTAGTAAACTGAGTAAACACTTCATAATCATTTATACAACATTTCTGTGAGGTAAAGAAAACAAACACCTACCAAGGACAGGTCTATTCACCACTAGCCTGGTTTCCAATCATTTACCATGAATAGCTTGCTTTTAAGTAAAGCAAGCACCAAACTGCCTGGGAATCAGCCAGAGCCATGTGCAACCTAGCAGAAGAGTTTGTTTCCATAGAATGAAATACATAAAAGCCAAGAAGCAATGAGAGATATTGCCTAAATTAGTCAGTCAGAGAGGGAGTCAAGGAGAGAAACACCTGCCACATTCATGATTTGATTCCCAAAGAGAAACCTCTGCTAGGATTTCCCAGGTCTAACTCTTGCAGAGTTGGACACCAAAGCTTTCCATCCCCATTTAATCATGAGTAGATGTGACTGATCTTTCCCTGCTTTAAAAACTTTATGGACCACCAGTGCCCACTAGCTGATCAGAGAATCATGGAATGGCTGAGGATGGAATGGACTCCCATGCTAAAGCAGGGACAGCTACAGCAAACAGGCAAGAAGATCAATATGAAGCCATTTTACATTTCCACTAAAATAAATAGAACTAACAATGCACATTATTCTTATAGCAAATGCAATGTGAACATGTAAGACCAGATACAATAAAACCACTGGAAGATGTTTTACAGAGAATATGATGGTAATTAAACTCCCAAGTCAGCAAGACAATGAAAACAAGCTACCTTCAATCCCATGGCTAATAGCAACAAGTCCTAGTCTTTGAATCTTTATGAACTGCAGGTTAAAAGGCACATCAGCTAAAGTAACATTCTGAACGGGGCCCTAAAACTATAGTGTTTCAGCAAAGATCCAAAATTCAACTAAATTGAGATGAAATTGATTGGAGAAACAAAATTTTCAGACTGAAAAAAAACCCAAACAACCCAAATCCTATGAAAATTAATTAAATTTTAAATAACAATAGTGGTTTTGCAACATAAATTTATCTCATGGCCCAAAACATCAAAATCTTGGGCTAAACAGAGACCTCTGAACATAGCAGAAGAAACATCAGAGGTTACTAAAACAATTCATAATACAGGGTGGATAGCATCTATTCTGTACACAAGTATTAATATTTAATGTAATATATTATAATTTGCTTCTATTTCAACATCCTATAATGGCTTTAGTTTCCCATTTCACTCTCCAATGATGGAAATTATTATATAGCTGAGTTATGGCCATTTATATGGAAAAGGACTGCTGAAGTCCACCGGAGTTTCGGATAGCCAGGGAGGATGGGAGAAGACTTCAGATCCCAGTCTGCCAAACCATGGCTGAGTAGTTAAAGATAGGCAGCTTTTCAACTGCCTAGTAAATACAAAGAAGTCCTAACAACAGAACACAAGAAATCAACAATAAAACTGTTCAAAAATTAAGACTTGCCTCAAAAAAATGTTGACCCCAGTAACTGAATCTGTTCAGAGAAGATCTGCAGAAGGAAAGGCAATTGTCCTAACACAATCCTGGGCACCCTCTTGCACCTACTATTCTTTGGGAGTGGACAAACAACTTATTCTAGCACAAACCTGAAGCCTATGCCCCAATATGGCTTCAAAGAGGATAGAAATGCAGTGAAGTAAGAGCAAAGCAGATTCCTGTTAGTCAGTCAGTCTTGGCATCTGATGTCCTGCCATTGGGTAGCACATTCTTGCAAGGGCCTGCCGAAGTAAGAACACAAAAAAGCCTCCTCCACGCATTTTGGATGGTGCTTTACTAGAACAAAAATGTGTCTTTGGATTTCTCTGCCCCCTTAAGAGCTTTCAGGCAGAACCCTACAGCTCCATGTCTACACTCCACAATTTGCCTGAACCACCTGAATTCTGTCTCACTGGTGTTGACAGAGACACCATTTGCTTGTGCCTCACCATTACAGGTCTGACTTGTGCTGAGGGAACTGTCATAATGGAGGTGCTGACACAGACCTATTAGAAAACAGATTACAGCAACAGGAAGGGCTAAGAGAAAATTCTCCTTCACAGGGTGCATGTGCAGTAACAATCAGTGTGGCTTCTGCTAGGTTAAAAGCAAGAAAGGTTAAAAGCAAGAAAACAATTGCTTGCAGCCTAGGTGGGGGATGGAAATTCCCTACCTGCTGCTAAGGAGAGCTCTGGAATTGAGAGCCCTGCATCTGGACTGGGAACTGGAGAAGCTCCACTCTTGCTTGGCATCAGGCAAGCTATGGGATTTCTTCTGTTCCTCCCTCTGTAAATATCCCCTCAGAATCCACGCTGTGGCTGGCACAGCATGAAGGCACAACCCCAAGGGAGATACTCTGGGCTGCACAGCATGCAATCCCACTGACTTCAAGGGGAGGTAAACAGGAAGAGAGTTTGTGCCCATCTTTAATTTCAATTAATTGCACTGACTAATCCCTCTAGTTTCATAATTTCAACTTGATTCCTTGCACTATCTCTTCTATCTGTGGCCATGTGCACCCATGTGTCATCCTGGCTTGTCATCAGTCTTCTTTCACACATGATTATGGTGGGATAACAGCTAGCTGTAGCTTTCCTTATCTCCTTCTTCATCTTCTTTTTTTTTTTTTTTTTCCCTAGAAACTGCACTGCACTTCCCCCTCTTAAATCTGTTCCTCTGTTACTGTCAGGTCATTTCAAACAGCACAGCCTTCATGCCACTGTCAAGTTATGTACCTCTATCCCTCACTCTGTGATTATTAGTTTCAAAAGTCCTGAGCCTACTCCATAGACCCAGGGGGGCAAGGAAGCAGAGATCAAGTTTAAGGAGATCAATAGGTTTTTCTCAAAAACAGCTTTATTCTTCATATTGAAAATATAATGTTCTCAACTCTTCTGGACACTGAACCAAGTCTGTAGAATAACTCATTTACCTGCAAGTAAAATGAAACCTTTATTTTATTAAAAATACTTCTAAAAGGGCATCAGTTAGTATTCTAAAGAATATAAACATAAATAATCTAAGCTTTTTAAGTGGATTCCCTCCATATGGAATATGTTCATGGTTTCTAATAGAGATGTCAATAATTCTAACAGAATTTCTGCATATTCTATATAACAGGGTTGGGGTTTTTTATTATTTGTTTAGGGTTTTTTATTTATTTTGGGGTTTTTTGTAGAGCAAAAAGATACATTCAGAATTTGAGAGAATATCTGTTTGATGCTTTACCTTCTGTTTACACAACCTAGTCAGTGACATTCTGAGATGGTACAAAAGCAGCACGAAGTGCAGAGCTGTGGGTGCTGCATACGTGTGCACACACAGCCCTTCCCTGGCTCCCATGTACATGCACTATTACCAGCCTCAAGTTACTTCCCTTAAGGATGAACATAGGGAGGATGATGATTTTTCCGAGTCATGTTTAGCAGTGCTGAAAGGTAAGGTGTAACACCCCTCTACTTCATACTTTTGAGTGTTACAAAAACACATTTGAAAGATAACCCCAAATCACCCCTCCAATCAAATATTTCACCCTTTCAGCATGACGCAGAAGTTTAATTTCCACTGATGGGTGACCTCGAGACTGTTGTATACCCACCCCCCCAACACACAGTGGCAGCGATTCCCCTCACTGGCAGAATAAAGCGGGTCTATAAATAACTTCAAAAGGAATTGTCTCTCTCCTCACGCACTGCAGACAGCTGTTTACAGAGATCGCGACTCCTTATGCACTGCGTTGACCCAGCTCTCATCCCACTGTTTCCTCTGCTCTTCCTAAAAAAGCCTCGGGCGATGCGGTGCAGGTAGGACCGGGGGGAACCCTCCACTGCCGCAAACGCCCGCTCCCACAACTTGAGGCTGCCGGCGGCAGGAGCCGGAGCGCGACCCGGGGGAAATTTCTCAGGGCAAGGGGGTTGCGATCTCGTGTAATCCGTCCTTAAGCTCCGCGGTCCCGGCTGATCCTCGGCCCCGGGAAAGCCCTCCTCCCCACCCCCGAGCCCGCAGCCGCTCCGGGGCCGGCGCATCGCATCCCCGCTCGCCCGGCTGCAGGGGCAGGCGCGGGGCCGGGCACGGACGCGCGGGGGGCGCCCCGCACCTGCCCGCAGCCCCCGGCGGCGGGGCCAGACAAAAGCCCGGGCTGGCTCACCTCCTTCAGCTGCTCCAGCTCCTGCTTGAGGCCGTCATACTCCGCCTCCAGCTCATCGTACTGCTGCTTGAGGGTGAGCTTCTCCTCCAGCACCACCAGCCCATACTCCGCCGCCTGGATCTTCTCGTGGGTCGTCTCGGAGAGCTCCCGGGTCAGCCGCTCGATCTCGCTCTTGTAGTGGTCTGCGCCCTGCAGCACCTCCTCCGCAGCCATAGCCCCGCCGGCACTGCCGCGCCGCCGAGCAGGCGGCCAGGGGG
>NC_031773.1:54653527-54704673 GCF_001522545.3 Parus major | reverse complement strand
GGGAGCGCGCCTTCGTGCGGCGGCTCCCGCGGAGATGCTGCTGCTGGCGCCCGCCTCCTCCCGCGGCGCCGGCACCGCCGCCTCCCCTGCTCACGGTCCCTCCCCTGCGCTCTTTAAGATGACAGCGCGCTCGGCTCTGGCGTTGCCGCCGGGCGGGAGGGGAGGCGGCGGCGGCGCTGCCCGAGCGGTGCGGTGCGGTGCGGTGCGGTGCGGTGCGGTGCGGTGCGGTGCGGTGCGGAGCCGGCCGGGCTGTCGGCGCTGCTGTGCCTGCGGGGGCTGCTCCCGCCCGGGCCCCCTCCCCGCCGGTCCCTCCCGCCCCTCCGCCGCCGTGTCAGCGCAGCCCGGTGGTGCTCAGCGTGCTGCAGCCATGGCCGCAGCGGCGGAAAGGGAGATGCAGCCCAGCAAACTGCGGGAGCGCGGCCGCAAGTAGTGCCCTGCTATTTCGGGAAACTGGGAAAACTGAGTTACCTGCTCTCTTCCCTGTCCCCGGTGAATTGAGCGCGTTTGGGTACGGTCAAGGCAGCCTGAACGCGAAACAGCAGCGGGGTCGGGGCGTTGGGCTAGGGCTGCTCTTCCATCACCATTAGCACAAGGTCTCGGTGCCACTGATTAGACAGCAGGACAAAACTGATTCAGCTCAGATGCGGTGACACCATTGTTTATCTGTCAAATTAACCGGAGGACCTGATGCATAGATTATGTCAGTTTTATGCTGGCTTTATGCTGGCTGCAGAAAGACAGATGCTACTTGTCCAGCATAAAATTGGAGTGGTGCAGACAGACAGTAACTGATCTCTTACAAAGCCTGCCAGTAAAAAGTTAACACACCAGATTAGGCATTTTACATATTTGAGCTGGAAGAGTGAGTTCATCCTGGATCAATACCATAGCCTTTTTTTTTTGTACTCGGAGTCTTAAACTCCAATTCACTGTTTCTTCAAACTGTGACCTGCAAATAGACTTGAATTGATATTCATCAAGTTCTGTTCTAAGTACTAGCAGGACCTGTTTTTCACGTTTTACAGACTTTTTTTTATTATTATTTTTAAATCTACTCCTTTAAAGGTTGACAATTGAGTCAGAATTTCCAAATGCATGTGTTTGTTTTAAATAGAAAGTTACCTGTAAGAAGATGGATGTCACTGCTCACCAATGCAGCACTGTATTGGAAATCAAAGACATAGATTCCCTTTCTTGCTGACCTGATAATGTGGTTTCAAACAAGCCACATCCCCTTTCTACCATGGCTTCCCCATGACTAAGAAATAGGCAAAAATGATAAGACTGCTTAGCAAAGTTTTTTGAGATCTGCAAATGGAAGCACTAACACTAGTTATACAATATATGAATACAGTATATGGCATATATCAATTTTATAAATGTATGTGCATCCATACATAACGAATACATTGTAATCCAGGCTGCACAAACCCTTCTCATTGCCTAGAGAGCACACGTGGAAGAAGCAAGCAAAGTAATGGAATCTCTGTTAATTTTTAGCTTGAAAACCACTTCCAAAATGAAAATTCTTAAGAAATTCTACTGTAGAAGCAAGTGTGAATATTAATAGGAAAGAAACAAGTGTGAATATTAGTAGGTGAGGAGACTGAGTGGCTCTCATCGATGACTGAATGTCAAAAGAGAGGAGAATGCCAGTATCTCCACTGTGATTCCCATGATACAGCTAACCTCAACATCCTTTTCTTAAAAGACAATGAGAAATTCCACAAATCAGAAGGGGGAAAAAAAGCCCAGCATTCAAAGGAGAAGCAAAATATCATCTCGAGAGCTTTTGCAAGTTTTAGTCTAGTCTTTCTCAACTTTGCACCTAGGCCACTGTGCAAGGAAATGTTTATTGAGCAAGGGAATGGATCAGAAAACAAACATCTTTGAGACCAGTATGGTTTTTTTTTGAGTGGTTGGGTCAAGGATAGTGTGGAAACTGGCTGAAGCAACAGGATGCCTACAGCTAATCAAGCCTTGGTGTAACTCAACATCATTTGGTTGACAATCTCACTCACAAGCCAAGGGCAGCCTCACCACACATCTGAACATCTGCACCCCAGAAGGGAAATCTGGTGTTTTACAATGTGCCAGTTTTTCTGCAGCACCTCCAGAGAAAGTGCAGTGTGAAGGGCAGGTGTGGTGCCCCATGCAGCAATGCACACTGACTGTGAGGTCCTCAAGCTATTCTGAACTGAAAACACCAAGATGCCCATGATTTGCTGTGCCTAGTGCCCTCTTGTCACCTAAATGAAAGCAATATCAAACCTGGCTTCTTTGGTGATATTTGTCTTTGTTTTAAAAATCTACTTCTTTAAAAGTCTTCTATGAAAAGTCCCCAGTTGTCAGGAGACTTTTGTTAGTTGTCAGTCCCTCTGCACTGACTACACCTGGGCTGGGCAGCACACACATGGATACATTCAGACATACATATTTAATTGAGTGAATTCCACCTTTCACTACTCTTTTCTTAAGCCTAAGAACCAGCACCTACATTCTGTTGTCAAGATCATCTGTATTTCTAGTGGACTACTTAGGTCACTGATGGATCTGAAAAATACTCAAGTTCCTTTTCCAGTTATCAGGAGCTCTGGTTTTGCTTCATTCCAAACCCTGTGGAGATGAGAAAAGATGGATGACCTTACAATATAAATAGCATCTAAGTTTTAGCCAAAGTCTTCCTTAAAGAAGGAGCTGCTGCAGCATGACCCAAAGGTGGTCATTCCCTAGAGATTACCTCATAAGAGAGGCAGTAGGACCTCCTTTGATGGAGATCTCTGGCTTTCTGGAATGCCTATGATAAACTATGGATTCAAGTTACTGTATAGTGGTGCCAGCAAAGCTCTGGTCTCAGTCACAGTTCTGGTACCTTTAGGAGCTCACTTATCAGTGCAGACAGCCCTAAAACAATGATACTGGCATTTTAAATAATTCCACTGCCCTGGTGTGATCACCTAACACTGGTTTAACTCCTGCTACAATGCTTTTATTTTTCTTTCTGCCTCCTCAAGCTCAAAAAAGCATGCCCTGGTCTTATTAAAGGTTGGCATTGCTGTCTCTTCTTCATTTTGCCCTGTGCACCACCTTCACATGAATATTTCAACCAATTTCATCTACAGGTCATTCCACATACCTTCATAGAACAAGCTCCATTCTGATTGCATCCATTTCATGGGCATGAAACTGAATTCCTTTGAATTCCTGACGTGTGATACTAGTGGATTCCTAAACTAAGGATAATAGGTTCCGGTACTGATTACACATTTTTTAAAACAAACAAATATTCAAGGACAGCGAAAACGATACAATTCAAATCTTACACAAGAGATTCTTTAAATTTCAGGTCATTGAAGGAGCATTTAATATGAAATGAATTATTGGTTCTTAGTGCCTTAGTGACAATGCATCTATAAAAGCAGCCCATAGTGTATGGCAGAAGGCTGAATCTGCACCTACAGCATGCACAGACATCCCTGTGAGTCCATTTGTATGGAGCATCTCAGAGCACCAGAGCCCAAATCTAAGCAACTGCTAATTAGCAGTGTTTGGCAGGCTCACCAGAGTGGCCAAAGGGAGGAAAAAAACAAATAAGAAAAAGAAAGGTATGAGGACCAATCTGTCATTGTTAATGAAAATGGCATTGATTTCCTGAAAGGGAAAAGAAGGGGAAAGCACTGAGGGAAGGCTCAATGGGAGCTGTGCTGGGTCTGGTCTGGAAATAAACAAGTGGCTGTTAGACTGCCAAAGCTTCATCTTTCTGGAGTGCTGAATATAAGCACCATCTTTGTAATGAATGGCCAGCCTAGAGATAAAAGGGAGACACTGGGAACAAAATGAAATTTAAAAAGATATTTTGAGATCCTAGTCCAATAGAAATGGTAATAGGTTTTAAGAAAATTAGTTTATGGAGAATGTTAAGAGAAACTAAACACAGGAGCTAATAAACAATAAGGCATGTAATGATGTTTCTCTGATTAATGAGTGTCAGTATTCAGAAGAAAGGCTTTCAAACAGCAATGTCCTTATGTGAGTCCTCTGTGAACTGCCTTTAAAGGATCTGCAAAGGTAAATAATTTTAATTTTCTTTAAGCCTATTATCAGATGGACTTAAATGTCAGGATAATAAACTAAATACAGGAAACCATAATTCCACCAGAATAATTTTGGGCTTCAAGAAGCTGGAGGTTGAAAACCACTTGTGTAGAACATATGGAACCTGAAAGGAAAATGGAGTAAAACAGAACACTTCAACAAGGAAATCAGGGAAAAGGGTTGCACAAAAATGGCAGGATGTTTTGTGTGTAGTGAGCAAGGGCTAGAGAATCAAAAATGAGTTTTACAAGAAAACTACAAAAAAAAAGGACATTTAGAAAATACAGTCAGCAATAACTAAGCTGCCAACTGATACTTGCATATAGAAAAGCTACAGATGAGCAAAAAATGTGAATTTTAACTGTTATACTGAATAATATAATTTCAGCCTGAAAGGATGTTGTTTTCTGCGAGTGTTGCACTGGGTCTTGGTTCAGCTCCACAAATGTAAGCTGAGTCTTTTAATTGATAGCACTGCCCCAAGGCTTGAGATCCAGGACACTGCTCTTCCACTCTATGCAGAGACTCAGAACACAAATAAAAAATGGTTGAAAGGAGCACAAAAAGGATTATTATACCTATTTAAACTACTGTTCACTTTCCTATGACACAAGGGAGACCTGCCCATTAAGAATCCTTTGTCCAAACAACTTGCCAGCAATTTAGCCTACATAAATCAGTGTCACAGTGTTCCTTACTGAACAGATGTAAACCTGAGAGGAGAAGGGAGAACATGGTTTATCTCAGATATACAGCAGAAATGCTCTAAAAATGGCAAGTATCTGGAGTGCTCCTCGGGGCCTGCCTGCTGGCCTGAGGTGGGGAAAGCACCTGTGGGGATGACCAAGGGAGTTTTCTGTCTGGAACACCTGGTCCCTCCACAGAGCACAGGCTTTTTGCTCCAGCAGAGGTGCCCAAAGCCTCTGACAGCTGCTTACATCCCCTGCCAGATACTGTCCTCAAAGGACAATGCCCTCCTTTCTTGGCAGTTCTATTCTGGCACTTTTCAAGCCCTCTGGTTTGTTGTGTTTTTTTCCAGACTCTCACAAATCAATTTCTCAGTCATCTTTAGTGTGTTTCTGGGAAGTGCAATCAGGTTATACATTATTCCTCCACTCTCCTTCTTCCTTTTATTATGTCAAGTCACCACCAACATCTTTGGAGTGAGTGGATGTGCAGAGCTGCTCAGTTCCTGTGCTTCCTTCTACCACCACAACATGGGCAAAAGCAGCTGGCAAAACCAGAACAATGGGTAGATCCCACATTTGAAATGTGGTCTGACTATAAAATAAGAATCAAACTGCAGGTTATGATCCCATTTTTATTTGACTGGTTTTTCTCCTCAGAAGTCATTAGTGTGAGAGAACAAATATCTATATAATGTCTCCTGTCTTGAAATTGAAAGCCTAGAATCTGCAGTGCACCTATTAAATATAGCTTCAAAAAGCACTTATTTCTGCTAAAGCTAGCATTTGCCTTACATTCCTTATCATGCATCAGTGACTAAAAACATTTACAGACAGTGATCACTGAGAGACAAACTGAGATTTTTATGTGGAATCTAATTGTAATGCTGTGTTGATAATGTGAAGAAAATTTGATTCAGATACTAAAAAAAAGCATATGATTTAGTGATTTTTTTCAAGAGCTCTAAGCTAGTATTTCAGCACTCAGCTTCTGAACACACATTACAATGAATGCAAAACACACAGCACAAAATAAATTACATTACATTTCTATTGAGTGAGGCATTTGGGAAAGACGCCAGGTTTGTGACACTATCCTATAAACTTGGATTCTGTTAGGTTTTTATCTAAATATTAATACAGAATGGGTGGTGTGTATTCAAAACACTAAAACAATGGATTACAAAGGAGGCATCTGGATCAAAGCTACAATTATTTTCCTCAGCTAAGAGAGGAGTCAAAGTCCAATTAGGAGATTAAGATCTTGAACTGGAGACTGACTTCCATGGGAATTTTCCCAATCACTCTGGTACATCTTGGATTAAATGATTGCTCTATCACAAAGCAGGGTACTGCAAACAATTATTTTTAAATCCTCTCTAGATATTTTTTCCAATAATTGCATTTATACTATAAATGCTTCTTCTTATAATAATCATATTATTCAACCTACAGACATGGATTGCAATAGATGAAACAGGTACTGCATAAAATTGTTTAATGTGAATTCTGTATCGTGAAATCTAATCCTTTAAAAAAAATTGAAACCCATAAAGCTTTCTAAGGGTATTTTCTTTGTGTTTTGTTTTGCTGTAATATTTTGGGCTATTTTCATTTGCCTTATGCTTTCTGAGCCAGATCAAGGCTGGCTGGTATTTTGTTCCAGATTTTCTTACAATCAAGAGCTTTATTCTTATGAAACAGAAAAAAAAAACCCCAACCCCCTCCAACAGATTATTGAATGAACTTTTGAGGTCCAGGAGAGATGGACTCTAACTAAACCTGCAAACTAGAAAAACATCATGAGCATGGAGCAGTTTCCAACCCTGACCTTAGAGTGCCCAAAACATGACTGAATTCCTGGAGGTCTGCTGCAGGGGAACATGGTAAGGTGGTTTTTTTTCTATCAAAAGAAAGTCTTGCCAATGCAGAGATGTAGAAAGTGTCGTGTTGTATTTTAAGAGTAGCTATCTGAATGTATCTAGCTGGGAAACATGAATACAGTGTAAGATGAGAGTAAACCAATCCTGTAGTGCCAGAGACTTTCCTGATATGTGCTGCCATTTGGGAGGGGGATAAAGTTAATTGGGAGTTTCTGTGAAGTTGTCTTGCTAGGGTTTTTTTATTCCTTCTCAATGATCAGGACTTTCTGAAGGCACAGCAGATGGAGCTTGGCATGGGGAGTATATGAAGTGGGGCTACAGCCACCTTTGGGTGTGGAGTGCCACCCTTGCTCACAGCAGTTCCAGGAACAAGCAGGGGAAAAGACAAGAGGGATGCTGCTATTTGCCTACCTTTGTTTGCCCAACTGGGCAGCAGAGGATCAAGGGAGAATAGGAGAAACAATCAAATTCTTGCCAGCAGTACACGAAATTGAGAAGAGAAATAACAGATGGTAATTCCTTTGATACAAGGAACCCATCTGCTACTGCTCCCCCTTATGAGCTGCTGGAGATACTGTGTGGGAAAGCTTCAGAAAGAGGCTGTGAGAGGCAAATGTGAGTGTGGGTCACATGGGAGAAGATGGAAGAGAGTAGCTCTGCTTGTGGAAGGGGATGTTACGAGAAGAGAGCCGTCCTTCTGCTCAGCTCTTGGTAAGTCCCAAAATAGGCTTGTGGGAAGTTGAAGCAACTCAGTTATATAGGGCAACGTGCAAAGCAGCTGCTCCCTGGTGTCCCACACTGAACACACGAGTGAGAATGGTCTGTGAAAACCTGGCTGCAGGGAGAGTCCACAGGAGCACATACAATAGGTGTGGTAGCAGGCTGCACAGTCCTGCAGGACAGCTCACTTCTGCTACTGACATCGTCTCTGATCACCTCTCACTCCTGCCTGCTTGGATGAGCAGGGGTAATACATCTTCATATTACATAACATTGATGCCTGACGACTACCATTTATTATTCCTTTTAAAATTAATAAGTTCATGAGTCTTTCTGCTTTTCAGGCTGTCTGAGAACACAGGCAGCTGCTACCATCACATTTATCTACGGGATATGAATGGAACAAAGTCTGCAACCACGGGGATGTCAACTTCCCTGTGAGAAAGATGGTAGTCTGGAGCATTCATTACAGCCAGAGAAAAATAAATGTGGGCATCTGATTGCCTTCCTGCTCCTTCCTGACTGACAGCTGCTGTGCTGTCAGCTGCAGATCACTCAAAGCTGTCACTGACAGGCAATAGGAAGCACCTTCCATAAGAAGACTCACCACCATGGAGAAGACAACACAAGTGCCTGGCTAAAAGAAGAAAATCTAACACTAACCCTTTTCTCCTCCTTTTCTTTAAGAGCAATCCCTCTCCTTAATATTGTGAGAAAATGGCAGCTGCTACATTTTAAGGGATTTGACAATTTACCGATAGATGCAGAGGGGAAGCTTGATTTGCAAACTTGTCACAGATTCTCTCTGCAAGAAAGGGAGTCATGTCAGAGTAGAAACATGTTTTGAAAGTGAATTAGCAGGATGAGGGAATTGTTTTAAACACAGGAATGATCAAGGCAGTCAAGTCTCTTGAATGACTTCTGTGGCCCTCAGCTGGCTCAGACACCAATCCACAGAAAGCTGGAACAGACATGCACACACATACACTTCAAGGTTATGCAAAGAAAAGGGCAAGCAGAATTTTTTTTTTCATTGTCTTTTACAAAGAGCAGTTGAGATGTGCTGTTAAGTGAATATAAAACAAAACTTAAACACCCACAGACACACATTTATTTATACACTTGTTTATAAATAATGATATTACTGGAGAATCATGACTTTGCTTTGGCTGAGTTACTGAGCATCATGAGCTGTAGTTGATGGGGTAATACAAATATAGTGAGGTGAGCCTTGGAATGGGCCATGGATCAAAAAGCCACTGGAGAACAATATTTGAAACTGCTGGGAAGGTGGTATCATAGAGACATTTGCTGATGGCCTATGCTGACATCCAGCCAGAAGTCCCTGAGGAGTACAGAATAGCAGAGATTGAGGGGAGGCATTGCTCTGAAAATGTCCAACAGCTCATGGAAACAGATTTCTCCAGGTGGAACAGTCACATGTTGGCAGTGAGGTGCTGCCCATTGCCCAACAGAGAGACAGATTGGGCAGAGCAAATTCATGTTCCTCCAGGACTGGCTGTGCCAACTCACTGTGCATGGTAAAGATCCCTGTTAATTCTCATGTGTGAGCCCTGTGTGTGCAGCTTTTCCCCGTGCAGCCTGTCCCTTGCTTGGGGAACTAAGCAAGTTGAGCTTGACTGTATCACATTGGTGTTCCTCTTCCACCTGTGATAGATGGGAACTAGAAAAACAGGGGGGAAAAAACAGAGAGAAGGATGGAAGGATGGCCTTGTCAGTATGACAACAAGACAAAAACAAAATCAGAAAGTGTATGGGAACTGTGGGAGACTTCAGTGACTGGCTGAGAATTGTGGATAGATCAGAGACAGAAACACGGGTGAAGGGAATTGTCCTCAGAGATGGCAATCTGCCATCTGATCCTTGTCAGAAATGTCTGGGGATATGATGCAGAGTGAAACTGGTCCTCCCTTCCTGTCCCTTTGGAAAATACAGCCAACAGTACCTTGCTGCTACCATGCTCATGGGAAATGGATGTCAGGAAAGGAGCTGCTAGGGATGACAAGCCAGCTGCCTGCTCCCCTGCGCAGCCCTCTCTTCAGTCTGGGTCTATGTGTGCTCCAGATTCTGCTGTCTTGATAGAAGAGCTTGAACAAAAATATCAGGAGAAAGCTCACTTGGGTGACTAAGCACTAAAAAATGAAGTAAAAGACTTATTATAGCCAGCCTGATAGATGAAATGATGTTGAAAAATGAGATTATATACGGGAAAGCTTTTGGCAGCCTAAGGAGAAAAGAAACCTCACTATTAAGCAAAGTTTCTTTTCAATTATTGCTATTAATAAGCTGTGGTTGTAATGATTGGATACAATAAATATAGGTAGAGGTTACATTAGCTGCTCTGAGGCTTCTGATTTTCCCTCTAACCAGTGATCTGCTTAAATAGAAAAGCAAAATGTATTATAGGTGCCCAAAATTGGCTGGTGGATTACTTCCCTGATCCTGCTCAGAGCACAGCATCACAAGCTGCCAGGCTGGCTCAGGGAGCTGGGAGGATGGGAGAGCTGGGGCACTGGGATCAGGCAATGCCCGAGGCACAGCTCCCCAGACTAGCTCCCACCTAAACTGACAGGCTGTCCCAGTTCTGGATTAGTTTGAGCATGGCTAAACCGCTTCCTCTGACTGCAGTTAACCTCTACATGAATAAACTCTTCAATCTTTGGAGCGTGAGGTACTGGCTGTCAGTGTGAATTTTAAAAAAGCCTTTAAAGATAAAGGTCTCTGCAGTCTTTTGTTTCATTTTCTGCACATCATGCAGATTTGATGTTTTCAGTGAATGGCTCAGAATTAATGGTGTTTATTCCTTGAGTTAAGAATAAGATCTGAAGTAAATGAGTATGTCTCTAAACAATCCTTCAGATGTGTTCCTGCACTTCCCACTGCATCACTTGCAGACATTTCTGAACAGCAGGGAGCAGCAGGCAGGCAGCTCATGCCTACTGCAAGAATTATTTGCCATAGGCATGGATGCTTTGCATTTCTACTGTCTGTTCATCCTCACAGGTTTATATATCACTAGCTCCCAAGAAGCTTCAATTGGTTCCCTGGGAGTCAAAAAAATCTTTTTTAGTCTTTGAGTAGCTTGGTTTTTCTTAAATCCCCCTTTAACACTATGTAGCACTCTGTTCTGCATATTCCTCTTCTTTTAGTCCTTTCCATTCCCCTTTATATTCTCTGCTTTCCTCAGGTTTCTCCTGCCACCCTACCACTGATACTATGAAGTTGTACAACAAAAGCTACGCCTCTTTACATGATTTAATTTCATATTTATACTGCATAGAAGACAAGAAGTCCTGCAAAGCCATTAATAAAGTGAAAATTCACAGCCTATCTATATATAAACTCTAATCTAAATAATGCTGTCATTGCTGCTGGGTTCAGCTGCCCTGTACTGACAGAGCACTGATAAAGTACACATGTGATGTATCTCCATCCTAAAAAACACATATAAAAGAGCTATATACCAATGAGACCAATTATTATTCACTCTGTATAATGAAATGTGCCAAAGCCAGCAAGGACTCATTGTGAATAAATTGATCCCATGTCTCAGGCTTTTCTGGTTGCAGCATCAGAGGAGTTCTCAGACAAACCTCTCACTCCCAGCAGTTATTCTGCCATTCCTTGCAGCTGTCTTTATAGCCTGGTCTTTAAAATTTTGCTCATGGAGATGCCAGAAGTAGGTCAGGGAACCTACCTGTAGTCTCTGCCTTCAGTTTATAACTGAAGGAAATTGCTTGCCTGAAAATTTTGGAAGGCAAAGTAAGTTGGAAAAAAAAGAATTCATATGTTTATTTCTGTTTCTTTCACTCTAGGGTGCTGAACAACTGGAAGCAAACAGAAAGGGAGAAAAAGAAACCTCCAAAAAGATGTGGCATATAAACCTCTATCACTTCTGGGTTTGCTTTTTATTTAATGCAGGAGGGCTAGTTCTTTGGAGAGAGAGCATTTAACTTGCTAGGCAGGAGGTAGAGAAAGATCTGCCAGGGCAGCCCAGCTAACAAAGCAGCAAGAGGAAAGCAGATGAATGCAGAGCAGCGCACACGGTGAAGTGACCTTAATTCTATGTTCCAAACAGAGAGTTCTCATGTCAGCTTTTGTCACCAGGACTTCTCCCACGTCATTGCAGACATTGCTTTGCAAAATGAAGACTGTCCCCTAAGCAGCAAAAAGACCAGGAAGGGAATCTAAACTATCTTTTGGTACTCCGTAAGGCCATGGTGCACCCAGTCTTCTGAGATGCTCTGGCCACTGTAAAAATGAGATTTTAGAACTAGAAGGGATACAGATAAGGAGAGTCAGAGTGTTTCCTATTTCTGACTCATCTGTGCTGTAGAAAAGATCAAAAAGATTTGGTTTACTCATTTTGAAGAAAGAGATTAACTGAGGACACAAGAGAGGTCTAGAAAAACATAAGAGACATGGAGCAGGTAGAGAGGGAATGATTAGTCATTACTTTTCATGAGACTAAAACCACAGGGCTCTCAATGAAACCATCAAGCAACAGGACAAAGACAAGCAGAAAAAATAAAGCAGCACTTGCACATGTAGTGCCTAATTGCATTGCAGGACATAATATCCTGTTATTTCATAACATCCTGATTTGTTTGGATGTAAATAAATAAATGTAAATAAATTCTCTAAGCTTCTAGATGGTTTCCTATGGGGAAGATCTCTCAAGGACAGTTAGACAGTGTTACATAGATACAATTTCTAGATAAGAAAGCTTCAAAACTAAAAATTGCTGCAAATTGGAGAAGTATCTTGGAAAAAAATATGAATCCAAGATTGGTTTTACAATTTTTACTTTGCTACCAGTGGCTGTAGTAAAAAGAAAGCATATCAGATGGGGTATATGTATATAGTACACCAGTTTGTCTTCTATTTCATCAGAATGACTATTTACAAAAGCCATAAAGTAGGAAATGTGAAATCATATTAGAAGAATTGATATTGATTGTTTCCATGAGAACATCTAACATGCAAACATTACACTGCTTTTCTCTTAAAGAAAATTCTTCTAAAATAATTATCTTGAATTGTAAAGAAGTTAAAACCTTTAAAGTTGGAGGAGTGGAGACATGAGAACAATAGAAATTTATACAAGTGAGGGGAAAAAATGAGAACACAATGAAGCAGACCTGCTGTGAGGTTGATATCTGCTCTCCAGTGAAATTGTGAGCTTTTCCATTGTTTGCAGCATTGTTTTCATGTGCAGGATTAAATTTTGCAGGGCAAAATGATGACATTTTCATATCTTACATTTTTCTCCCTCATCGGGGTGGGAAGAAAAATTAGACTTTTGTTTTCCAAAAGCTGACTGAACTCAGAATTTGGTAGTCAAATCATATAAACTGTGAGGAAATGCACAGAAATTAAAAGGAAGAATAAAAAATGGAGCACTCATGCACAACCAGTCATTTTCTTCACATTCTTTCTAAAGCTGATGCCAAGGAATTTAAGACAGGCTTAAATCAAAGTATTGCCTTAAGCATCAGCATTTAATTTCCTTCCAGCTCACATTCCAGGCAGTGCCAAAGATGTATTAGGAATTTGATCAACAAGAGACCTGATTTCCATTTTGATAAGGAAGTATAATTACTAGAACCATCTTGACAGGTACTGTAAGAAATCAGTATTGCTGGAAGAGAAATGTGTTTATTCAGCTATGATAATGAACTGGTTTTACTGGCTATAGAGACACTGGCCACCTCAGTGCCCCTTTAACAGATTTTGAGAAAAGACTCCAAATTACACATGCCCAGAAAAGATGATAATGTTCATCTCCATTCACAGGACAACTAGATTAATTATTTCAACCTAAAAATTATTGCAGATTATTCAGGTTAATTCAGATTGTTATACTAGAGATTTTTTATATTCACATTGAGTCTTGTAACTTTAGAATGTTCTTGTTTAAAGGTGGTGATTATTTGTAATTTTTGGTATTACACATCTTACTGAAATTTATACCACATTACCAGGTATGAAGATCTAATACAATGCAACATCAAGTTAATTGGCCCAGATACAAAGGACAGTTTTACTTCCTTTTAATGTCTGTATATCTTTAAATCTTTTCAGAGCCTAACACTTAGGTGTAAGGGTAGATATTTTATTTGAGTTTCTTTCAGCATACTTCAACTGAAATGTTTCAGATTTTTTCCTTGGGGGGATGGGTCATGTGTACCTTTTTTTTTAAGAGGGAGTCGTAATAAATTCCAGCAGCTTTTCTTCATGGGATTTTCTTGTCCCCAAAGACTTGTATCCTGGTGTCTGTGCCCAGACAGGAGCATGTATGTATATTCAAAACACTTGTTGAAAAAGGAAGAAATTCTTCTAAAATAATTTTTTTGAACTGCACTTATACTCCTGTGATTTGTATTGTTATCAGACCTCACTCGTGTCAGAAAAGCAGCAGGAATAGCGTTTATTTTACAGCAGTGATTTCCATATGGGTCAGCCTTTTTGATCTCATAATATTCTGCAGCACTGGAGAACAAACTCAGACAAATTATCATCAACACATGGAATCTGGAGATAGATGACTGGAAGTTTTTTGGCCCCATTTTTTCTCTTATTCAGCCCAAACTACTTTATTTTTAGATTATGCTACTCTGTACCCCTTCCATAAATACTCCGCTTTTCCCTTTGATTGCAAGTTCATAATTAATTTATATTATCACATTTAAATCCAGAACAGGCACTCATGTAATGATTTGCAGATTTTAAAAGTTCTTTGCCATCTCCTGTCTTGCCCTCCATTTACATTTACATCTACCCCACTATTTCTTACCAGAATTAATAAACTTTAATCCAATTGGAAAAGCTTCATGTGCAAAAGTTACAGTGCTGAGCCCAAACTTCCCTTTTCTTCTTTTCTGTGCTAATAGGGGCAGCTGTTCATGAGTGCTGTGTCCTTCAGATCCAGGGCTCTCAGTTCCTAAGCCAAATAAATGCCCTATAGCCACCAATTGGATGTATTTCATTTGCCTGACCTAGAAAGCAGCTCCTGCTTCATTCAAATCTTACCTGCAGCTTCTGCACAGCCCAAGGGTGCCCCAGGCTGTGAGCACAGGCTGGGTCTGGTTTTCTTGTTCATGGGGGATGTGATAGAGCAAGCTCCTCACAGAGCCTTCAGAGGAGTATCTAAACACCAGATTTACTCTAAAAACTAATCAGGAAATTATACAAAGCTAAAGCTTGCTAACAGCAAGGCCTGCAAACAATTCCTTTCCTCAGCATTTTTCAGCATTCAACCCCTCCAGTCCTTCAGCTTCTAAGCAGGCAGCTTCAGCTTTGTCCCACCCAGTTCCAGGCCAGATCTCCACCTTCTTACTCTCTCCAAAAACTGGTCATCAAACAACTCCTTTTTAAAAAAACATCCCTTCTTCTACCAGATGGCTTTCCTCGAGGACTTCCATGCCTTGCCAGGTAATACAAGGCTTGTTACCTGCTCCTCAGATAGGAGAAAAAGTAATTCAGATTACTTAAACAAGATCTTCATTTATTTGCTCTGCAGAAAATATTAAAACAACACCCAAGGATCTAAGGTTCCAGTTAAAAGTAATTCATTATGACCCTTTCTGCTTTTGCAGGTATGTAATTTTCATCAAGCACCATCAAAGTGGCAATTAATGCATTTCTAACTTTATTTTTTTGGCCCACTAGAGCAGCACAGTTACTACATGCTAGTTTCCAAACCCAGATGCATCACTTTGTCATACCAACCTTACTTTGACTTTTCCAGCTCACATGAAGAAAAAGCAGCTTTTGATAACTGGGTCAACAGGAGGACAACATTTAATTACAGTTCAGAGTAGTCTTGATCATGTGTTTCCTTCTTTCTGATGAAACCCAAGTGAGATCAAAGACTACAGGTCTTATTTTCTGCCATATGGACCCTGTACTGAACAGTTGATTAAAAGTCTTTTTGGCATTAAACCATTGGCTCCTTTCCTAATATAAAACCAGCTTTTGCAGAATCTAAATTTTCCACTAATAAAACTTTCTGTTTACAATTGGAATAATTGAAATATTATCTTCATTATACTCAATGCAGAATATACTGAAGTTGAAGCTCAAGATTCTTCCAAGTTACTCAAAATGTTTCATTCTGAAGCCCTTCTACAATTAACTGCAACTGCTGGTTGCAGTGCCTTGTATGATACAAATTAGAGTGTCAATCTCCTTTCTTTCTTAATGTCTTGGTTTCCCTGACACAATTCAGTGCATTCTTTATTTAAAAAGTATCAATGTTTCATTTTGGGAGCCACAGGATTTTCATAGTGTTATGGAAAATGTATCTGACCAGAAAATTCTGCTTTAGAGCGAGCATCTGGGTATTCAAAAGCAACATCCAAGCTGCAACACACAATGTTGGAAAAGCTGCATGTGAGAAATCACTCTAAAGTATTTTCAAAATAAAGAACTATTTTTCAGATAATACGACTTGGTCCTATGAAGTTATTAATGTGATTATTTTACAGTGCAGCAACATTCATTTGTTACAGAATCAAGTTCTGTTAGCAGTCACAACAAATTGACTTCAAGTGGGGATGCACTATCTTATTTAAAACCAAAATTTGGTCTGTGTCACTTTAGTTTCATGAGAAGTTAGAGCAAACTGTGTTTCCCTTACTTAATGTCAAGCTGCTTTCTTTTGACACAAATTTTTAGCACTTCAAGAACAAAATCCTGAAGGGAAAATACTTCATATTTGTATTTTAAAATGTGATTAAAACTTTTATGAAGATCTAATGTACATTTAATATGAATAATTTTTTATGAGAAGAAGATGCAAAATGAGGTATTTCTTTCAAAATCGGGATTTTTCCTGGTTACTTATTTAACTCTGTTCTGTTGGCCAATTGAAAATTGTTTTGGCAGTATCGTGCAGTCAAGTATTTTTAAGTTTTTACTGCATCACAGTGCAAGGCTTTTTTTTTTTGTCCAAGTATCCAAACTAAGCATTTCCACATTCAGGAAGTACTTACCATGGTAATTCTTAATCCATAAGTACCAAGAGATTTTACATCATGGAATTTTCTTCTGTTAAAGGGTCAGATTCTGTCCCTGCCTACAAACCACTGAGGTATGTGTGATACCAAGCTTTGCCCAGCTGAGCTGCTGTGACTGATGCACTGAAAAATAAAAGCACATAAATTTGATTATCAGGGTGATGAGGTGTTTGTCTAATCCCCTGGGCAGGCGAGCTTTTGCTCTTGACTTTAGGAACAGGCTACCCAAGAAAGTGGCTGGG
Source organism: Parus major (assembly GCF_001522545.3). NCBI lineage: Eukaryota > Metazoa > Chordata > Aves > Passeriformes > Paridae > Parus > Parus major. Next base: position 54,688,006 of record NC_031773.1, on the reverse strand, counting down.
TCACCATCCCTGGAGATATTTAAAAGACATGTAGATGTGACACCTGGGGACGTGGTTTTGTGGTGGGCTGGCAGTGCTGTGTTAATGGTTGGAGTCCATGATCTTAAAGATCTTTTCCAACCTAAATGATACCACGATTCTGTGACCTCAGGTCTCCTAAGTACAAATCATCCCCAACCCTGTGCCCAAGCACAATTTTAAATGTCTCTATTAGCAATGGCTTTCCTGGGGCCTGACACCTTCCCTGTGCACTCCACTGGCAAAATGAATTTACAGCACAGGCATTTGCAGACATCTCACTGGGAAATCAGGAAAAGGGAGCCAGCCATGTGACAAACCCGTCAGAGAAGCTGCCACAGTCCCAGGCTGCCCATTGCCCCTTCCAGAAGGAAGCAGTGCCACTCCAGAGGATTGTTTTCGGCTTTGTTGGGCTGGCGTCAGAAGCTCCCTGCCCTTCTGAGTTTAAGGGTTGCAGAAGCAAAGCCCAAACGTTTGACAATTTATAAAAACAAGGTTACTTTGTTTTCCATCCTAATTTTTCATTGCCTCTGCTGCTCTGCTGGCAGGCAATTTCATGAAGATACGGTCTGATAAACTGACTTTGAACACTGAATCAATTGTGTGATTTAAAGTAAGAGCCCAAACTCAGCCAGCAAGTCATAAAGCAAAAAATTCATTAGAAAGGGAGCCATGGTAAGCCACTCTAATAAGGGGCATCCTAATAGTTTTATGTTCAAAGCAGCCTTTAATGATAAATAATACTGTGTTTGAGAAGTAAAGAGACTGAAATAATTGTTTATGAAATTGCAATATATGGTTAATTTAGAAGAAAAGGAAGATTCACAGACAAGCTGATTTTAAAATCCTTTTCCACAGAGCTGCCTGATACAAAGGCCATGAAAGACTGGTTGTCATTAAGTGAGATCACTCATGGCTTTTCTTTTCCTCTTTCTAGCCACAGAAAAGGCGGTAAGGAAAATTAGACTGACAAATCTTCCCCTAGATGGAAAGAAAAAGCAGAGCAAAAGAAAATCCATCTGTTCTCACTCGTGGAATTTCATGTTATCCCATATAAGGACAAGTTTATGCAGCAAATGCATTGAAAATCCTAAAACCCTGGCTGTTATAAAATCACCAGGACAACTGCCAAATGCCAGTTTCAAGGCATCTTTATGAGGCTAAGACAAAATTCAAGGCACTTTGGGATTCTAGTGCATGGTAAGCTGCACTAGAATAAATGGCACAAACAATTAATATTTCATGTCTCTCAAACCAAGGCATCTTTTTTAATAGGGGAGAGACCCAGCAGAAGGGAAGGGCTGACCAGCTAAGCCTCACTGCCAGCAATTCCCATTGGTTTAGTGCCCTCTGACCAGTGTGTGCCCCCCACAACATTCCTGGCCTGGGCAGAAGACTCAGAGCCCCATCCAACCTGACCTTGAATGTTTCCAAGAATGGGGCATTCACCACCTCTTTGGGCAACCCATGCAAGTGTCTCACCAGCCTTATCTTTTTCCTTTTATGTTGTCTGAATCCATGCTCTCCTATTTTAAAACCACTGCCCCTTGTCCTGTCACAACAGGCTCTGCTAAAAAGTCTGTCCCCCTCCATGCCTGGATGCAAGGCACAGCAGACAGATGGCGGGTGTCCCTCCATCCTTCAGACCACTTCCCATTACCACTCCCCAAATCCCAGTCCCCAGACCTCTAGGCTTTGGAAAAAAGAGCCAGTGCCAGAGAAATAATGATCAATTCTTTCATGCTGTGTTACCTTCTTGTTAGCACTGACGGAGACAACCTTCTCTTCACTGACAGGGGTGAAGCACCTGGGTGGGAGCAGAGGCACACTGCAAACTTTGGGTTTCTAGCAGCCAGCCAATGGCAGCAGGCCCTTAAAGAACAGGCAGATGTTGCTGTAGCGCTGAACGCAGTCTCCACACTGTCATCTAGTGGATTTAGTGGTGATAGCCAGAGCTCCGTTTAATACTACGCCTTAACTTCACTGAATATAACTGCAGCTTAAACTTCTTTTTGTTCTCTACACTCTCTGCCTTTTCTCACCCAGCTCTCCTGGGATTTCTTCTTTCTGGATCCTCCTTTTACTATTTTATTCTCTTGATTTTAAACCTGTAATACAACAGTGCCTTTTTTCCTTTGGGTTACTGTAGTTCCCAGGCAGGCTAGTTCCCCACTGCTAGCCAGTGACTCCAGAACGTATTTTCCTTCCTTTTAGGAGACTCTATCTTTTCCTTAAATTAGGGTAGAAATAAATTTTTTGTGTGCAGGGCAGAAAAAAATGCCTTTGGGGATTTATTATGATGATGTAGGTGCCCTCTGATACCACTCTAGGCTTCAAAGACAGCTCTGCAGGCTGAACACACTGGGTGTTTGTAGCTACACAGTACCTCTTCCTCTCCAGGCTCCAGTGCCACAGCCTGCAGGCTCCTGCTCTGAGAAATTGCCAGACAAATTCAAGTACAACAAACATAAGGAAAACAGTTATGCCAGTTATGTTTGCCTAAACCTAACAAGTATGGAATTATGATAAACCTAGGAGTGAGCAGGTATGATAAATATTAGCGAAGTGGAGCATGACAAGCACCCCAAAATCCTGAGTTCTCCCAGTTTGAGAGGGTCTGCAAGATGCAGCTGTTGTGTCCATGCTCATGAGAGGTGTCCCACCTCATGTGTCAAGGTGGTGTGAAGATGTTTGTCTTTGCAGCTGTGGATTCCCAGACAGTGGGATTTTCAAGGCTGATCCTACTTTGCTAAGCCTACCTCTTGGTATTTGATTTTCCCTTTCATCCTCTCAGTTGTAGTGACCTGTGACCTTCTGTACTGCTCATTTATGGAGCCAGATTGCTCCTCATTCCTGGGGAGCCAGCTCTGAGTCTGTCCCAGAGGCAGCCCATCACTCCACCTGCACCCCACAGCTGCCTTCCTGAGTCAGCTCCCCAGGCTCACCCAGAGACAGCCGATCCCTTCTCTCTCGCTCTGCAGCTGGTTCAAGCACTGGGATTTTGCAACATCAACCCTGTGGTCTTACCAGATGTTAAATCAGCAATTAGCTAAATATATTATTTCCAGGTCAGCAATTCTCTCACTCTTTTCTAGTTATAGTAAGTCTGTGATTTGGACAGAGTCTGTCCTATCAGAAGAAATGCTAAATATGTTTGTGCTGCTTTGGCAATTTTGTCATTGGCCCATTCTCAGCTCAATGGTCCCTTTTCTGTGACCCTCCACTACCTGCAGCTTCTCTTACAAAAACTGAGAGAGAAGGGAGAAGGATTTGTCAGAAGCTGTAAACAAAGGATATGAGGCCATTGACATGAAGCAGAAAGGAGAAATGCTAATTTAAACATTTAGTCTAACAGTCTAAAAACCATGCTCCAGACCAGCTTTTCTTCTCTGCATCTGTGCTTCTGCATTCATACCAGAGGCACTATAAAAAACCTCTTGGATGACTGCAGAGATTATTTTTAATAAAAATTTTCAGTTTAATAATAATTTTAATGAGCCTCTGGGGAAAAAAAAAAAAAAAAAGAAGAGAGGTATCTTCCACAGGCCACAGTATTGATCTATGAGGGAAAGAAACCCATTCATGGCTGACTCCTAAATAAAAGCTAGGAGGAATCAGACAATAGCGCAGGAATCAGTCAACCTCCTCTAGAGAAACCTGGGTTGGCTTCTTCAGCAATTAATTTTCAAGAATTTAGATCAACTCAATGATAAGCAAATGAAGAAGGATATGACACAAAAAGGACAAAGGATTAGGAGCTAACCACAACTGCTGGAAATCAAGTCTGTGTTAGACTTTGCTAACAGGCAACCACTCTCTTGGAGACAACAGCTAATCCACCCTGTCACCAAGTTTTTAACAGAAACCTGTCCCTGTTGAAAGGACCACTGGAGTAGCAGAAGTCGACAGGGTAAGTTCTTTCAGAAGAGAATTCTCCTTCTGTATCTTATCATGAATACACAGACCAAGTCTCCCAAGTAAGGCAAGTAGATAGACTTACCTTAGTACTCCTGCTTAAGCTCATTTTTGGGGGGAAGCAGCGTGACACCCTGTTCTGCATTCACCACTGAGAGCTCTCCAAATAGGTTTGAGTTGTTTTACCCCCACTCCACGCAGAGCATCCTGCTACAGGACGATACTTACCTCAATGAATTTAACTTAATTAATTTCCAATTAATAAAAATATTTGAGTAGTGATTTGGATTTTTCTTTAAAAAAATATAACAAATATGTATGCACAACTAAACCTTTTCCTCCCACATTCCAGGCCCAGCTTCACTCAATAACCCCAGACACCTCTCCCTCCCCCTCTTGCAGTCACTGCAGGGTGCAATTCACTCTGTTCTTTCATTGAGGCAGAGCAGGGCTACGAAAAGACAATAGGGATTTCTTCTGCTGGAATCCCAGGAAGACCTCTGACAGCTCCCTATAGAGCACTTGCAGGTATAGCATCCATGTCTAGTCTTCATTAGCTGTGCATTCGGCCCTTCTCCTGTTCTCAACACACAGAACAATGGAGTGAGTGAGGTTCTCATCAAAACACTGTGGAACAACTCTGCAGTTTCTTATCTCCCTTGCCACAAAGCCTCTCAGGAGTAGGGAACAGCTGAAAGCCCCTTGCACTAACCCAGAAGAGTGCCTCCCTCCCTCTGGCAGCAGTGGGCTTCTCATCTTACTGCACTTTATAATCCCTGAGAGCCCTTCTTTACACTGTGTACGGAAACTTATCATAACAGTACTAAATGAGTACAAGTCCTCATAATCAGTGAAGTTTACAGAGCCATTAAACCCTAAGAACCTACTGTATGTATTGAGTAGTCACCTCCAAATATTAACCATGTCAACTTTTTCCTTTGCTCTCTTTCCCATACTCTTTCTATATAAAAAGTGTATTTTTGTCATAACAACATGTGGTGGTTTCAGTTTGAAACCAAGCAGAAACACAGATTTTGTGTAGAGGTTTAGGTTCACCAATTTGAGTTTCCCGGCCAATGCACTAAATAATGTGGTGGGTTGAGCATTGGCTAAAATCACTAGTGCACCTACTACAATTATTTACTCATTTCCTGCTGTGAGATATGAATTAGGAGGCAGGAAAAGCATGCTCAAAAGGTATAAAGAAAACCTTATTAACAGAACTAAAAGACTAGTAAGAATCAGAATAAAACCTTCAGAATACTTCTCCCCTCACCACAACCTCTTTTCCTTCCCTCTCACAGCCTAGAGACAAAACCCCTGGGATTTTCAATCAGTTACAACCTCTGTAACAGTCCTTCATCAGTTCTTGTAGGGAGAAGAGTTTCTCTCCCCATGCCATGGAGACTTCTCCACAACAAACAGTTCTCCTATGGCTTCAATGTCACAGCAAATCAGCCACCCAGGAAAGGAAAATCTGTTTGCAGTGTGAAAGTCCCTCCCATGCCTTGCAGCTTTCCAAAAGTTGCTTTCATGGGCCATGTCAACTTACGGGGTGCTATTTTAAGGATGAGCTGTTTTAGCATAAAAACCAAAAGTTCTCTTCTGTTGTCTCTGGGAACAGAGGCTTTTCTTCTTCTGTCCCTGGGGTAAAGTTTCTCATCTCTCTCTGTTGAAGCTTCTCATTGGATTACAGCTTTTCAGCATCCACACGCTCCTGCACGAATGCCCTTTTCTCATGGGCTGCAGGTGAATGCTGCATCCCCCCATTCAATTTATGAATTACAGGGAAAAAACAAAGTCTGATATATCAAGTATGTATCTTCACCATAGCCTTACAGAGAGAATTTCAGCCCAAGACTAAGGCATCTCCTCAATCCCCTCCTAACTAGAATTTGACTCCTTCTTTACTGACCTCAGTGTCCCATGTTGTTTTCGTTACATGTCTTACCCTTTTCCTGATTTGGGAGAGAATTGGTGTTTGTAGGTTCATTTAGGTAGGCTCATTCTCAAGCTTTATCAACTGAAACAGCTTTCATAGAGTTCTGCAGCACTGAAAGGTTGTTCTCATCCAGGCTGTGCATTGGGGAGATCGCTCACTGTGCCTCTCGCTGCTGTTCACGCAGTCTGTGCCGACACCGTGCCGGCCACCGGCTCCGCTCAGCGCTTTTCTTCACGCAGAGCACCGAAAACAAGAAAAGCTGCTGCTGCCAGTTTTGTCCTTCTCACTGCAGCATGGCTGGCTCAAAGCAGCTAAACCCAGTTCATTACGAGCCATGCCGATGCAGCAATGGCTGTGCACCCTTGTTCCAGTTGCTCTGATTTTTCAGCCCCACAGTCCCAGCCATGTGGCCACTCCTGGACCCTGGCCGCTCCTGGCCTCGGGGCTATCCCCAGCACCGACAGAGCCTCTGGCCAGCTTGGCCTGGTGGTGCTGCTGGAAGAAGGACCAGTGGGCTCTGCTGGGAAGGGGCCCCAGCCGCCTGCTGGGACAGGGGCCAGTGGACTCCCCAGTGAGGGGCTCAGCAGCCCACTCACCACCCCTCAGGGGACAGAAACTCTCAGCTGGGCCACATGGGGACAGCCCAGCCCGGCAGGCTGTGAGGATCTGGTCCAACCAGCACCCAGTTACCTCTTCAAAAGCTGGAAGCCAAGAGAGAGATTTCCTGGGCTTGCCCATGTTTAAAATGTGAATCTCACACAGAGGCAGACCCAGATTCTGAATGGTTCAAGAGGTTGTCAGTTCCCAAAGACAGGCAGCTATTGGTTTTCGCTAGGCACAGAGGAAGCTCTTAGCAGCCTCTCCCAGAAAAATAATTTCTGTGGGCGGCTTCTTCCCTTCTCACCAAATGTCAATTAATGCAAATCCAGCACACAATGTTTTAAAATTTAAGGTTTTAGGGACATTATGCATCTTGTCTGTAGCTGTTTATGGACATATCAGGGGAGAAATCTACACTGGATGTATTCACGCATCAGAATAGGTTCAACCATAGTTAGGTGCATGAGATGCAGAGCAGAATTCTGAGCATCAGCCTTCCCTATGTAAAGTTTTTCTTGTTGGCTCTTGTGACTGCCCATTTATCTTGTAGTTGCTGGAGATGCCCACAGGTGACAGGCAGTGCTAGAGACAGTTTTATCAGCCCTGTAGCTGTCTGTCAAGCCAGCATGACCACAATAAGGTTTGGTGTTTCCATGTGACATTTATGTACATATCCACGGAGCTCATTCTGTGGAGCAGATGGTCTCCAGGCTTTTCTCTGTAGGTACTCCTTGCAGTCCTAACACTGTTCCTTACAGATATTTTCCTTCCAGCAGCTGTCTGAATGGATAGTGGCCAACTTATGAGCCATGGCAATTTACCAGAGAGATTCCAATATCAGCAAAAATTGCTATGACATGACTACAGTGGAGACTGGAACTGCACAGGGCAGTTGAAAATAACAGCAACCAGCTGAAAATGGCATCACTGAACTCAATGAGCCCCCTGAACCCACATTATGTTAAAGGACCTCATGATTCTCTTGACTGTGCAACAACCAAGCAAAAGCTACACGGACAGTCCATCCCAAAGATCCCAGCCATAGCAAATCAGTGTAGGCACAAGTCACCATGTAAACAGTGTCACAGAACCAAGATTCACTTCTTGGTATAAGGAAGGAAGAAGACACAGCTGTATCCACTGGGACTCAAAACTGGCATTCTTGCTGACTGGATGCACCAGGTCAGTGAGAAGACTTCTCCAAATATTTAGAACATAAACGTCATGGGTCAATGGATTGAATAATTTCCTACTAAAAAGAATTCACGCAAGCATTTATGTCAGCTTCATGTATCATTGTGCAGAACAAAAACCCAGATTAAACTCCTGACAGGAACCCTGTTTTGTTTGTACTGGCTACACTTAAGGCTGCAATAAATCTTCCTTCATGCGGGCAGTATAATACAGGTAACTACACTCTCAAGAAAATGAAAAACCTCAAGAGTTAACAGCATTATTACAAAATCCTCCAGTGGTAACATTCCCCACAGACTAAAAGTCTGGCATCCAGAGAGAAAAACAAACTAACAAACTTTCAACTACTTCCTTTAAACAAGGAAGATCCATCACAATTATTTTAAAGCTGCTTTTCATCTACAGGAATATCTTCAATGCCTATTTAACTAACTGCAATAAGCACAACTTCATACTTTAAGAACAAAAAAAAAGACAAGATGAAGTCCTCAAAAGTTTATTTCAAGTATAAAAATTGTTCAGTGAAGTATCTACAGGTTTTTTGTTCAGCATAAAGGTTAAGTAAGATAGAAAGAATTAAGTACCAAATCTCTGTAAAAATACGATTTGATTTTAAATTTTGAATAACAGTGAAAAGGCACTTAACAGAAGATAGCCAATGACAAATACAACCGTTACATCACAGTGAATGTGTAAGCAAACACAATCTAACACTTTATAAACAAAGAAATTACAGTCTAGCTGAACTCAGACAAGAGTGAATTCGAACTCCCCACATTTCAACTGCAAAGAGAGAAAGAAAAGCAAGAGAAGTCTTCACTAAACTAATAGTTTTCAGCACTGTGTTCAAACAAAGAACTCAAGAGTTCAGTCCATACAAGCGCCACAGAAAGAAATGTAACAAAACTGGGTAGCAGCATAAATATTTCTTAAATGCCCCTGATCTGAATTGAGGGGTTTATATTTCTAGTCCCAGTTTAGGAAAAAAAGTTTCTACAAAAAACAGAAAGCCTTTTTAGAAGCAAAACAGACTACCGTAGTGGGAAACAGAAGTGTAATGCTTGGAAATCCACTGCAATCCCTTTGCAGCAGAAATATTTTTCCACTGCCAGCAATGGAAAGTATAACAAGTAGAAGATTTTGAGAATCAGGAAAAAAAACCAGGCTATGACAGTTTAAATGAGTTTGTTATTTTTTGGTCAAGATTCAATGAGCTACTCTATCTTAAAAAAAAATAAGATCAAATATGCCAAAAGAAACAATACGTTTAAAACAGCATTTACAGCACCAAAGCATATTGGGACAATAAATACAGGATAAGATGGTAATTATTCACAAATATGAGGAAAATAGGGAAGGAAATTCTCAACACCCACCAGAAAACCGTGGGTTTGTACATTTGTTCAGCAATATGAAGTAAACAGAAAAAAATCATCTTAGTGTTGGCATTTTTTTCTCAGAGACAGTAAGACCTTTGATACAGGACTGCTATCAAGACTTTTGCATCTTTTTTTCCAGATACATTTTCCTGTAGGTCTGAAACATCTCTTTTGAGTCTTTGACAGGAATGTGAAGAGTCTTTCCATCTCCATCCAGGATCTGTATAGCTGTATCAAGGGGAATACTGTCCTCAGCTGCAAGACAGACAAGCATGTTAAAGCAAGAGTCTCAAAGGACTCTATTCCTTATGCATGTGGTACCTAAGGCCTTTCAGTGTCAAAAAGGATGCCACACAAACTTCCTTCCTAAAGCACCAGGCACCTCAGATTTAAAACAATGAATCTTTAAGCACGAAATGGCTATTTGGGTGTCAAATCAAAGGGGAGATTTCTGGAGAGTGTTAAGAAAGGTGTGACAGAAAACGTGCATTTGTGAAAGGAAGAGAAGAAGCAAGAGGAAGGGCTAAAAAGATGGCAGACACCAAAGCCCAAGGACACAGGCAACAGCAACAAAAGATGCAAAGGTTGCAAACTATGTCACCTGCAACACCACAACACAAGTATCAGCATGCAAGCAGCACTCTGCTCTAAAGCTAAGAAGCAGACAGCAACAAGGCTACAGAATGCATTTTGTTCCCCGTTAGACCACTAACTAGAAAAACAAGATTAGAGCCAGAGAGGTACCTAAAGCAAAGAAACAAGGACAGCTGGGAGCAACCTCACCCAAGATTTAAAAAGGATGGAACAAACAAGATCCTGAGATGTTGTGACAGCTGACTCCTAGAGGATATAAAAGACCATCCAAAAAGCAATTTGCCATTCAAGAGAAATGAGGAAGATGTTAACAGTGGTCCCACTTTTCCTCTGGGTGTCATACAGATTATCTTGTCTAGACTACTGGGACACAGGTCCTGCAATTTGTGAGCACAGGTGTTATGTGTGGACAGCAGCAACCAACTGTGAAAGTCAGATTTATTTTAAAAATCGCTTTCTGTTTTTGCACTACATTCTGCTACATCACTTCCTATATTTTAAATCATGAAAGAATCCTTATATACAAATTAAAACAAATTAAATTTAAACACTGTTACCAGTGCTACATCCAAGTTAACAGCACAGGAAAATTTTAACATTTCCAACAACATGTTCATAACGCAATAAAAAGCTACACCAACCTTTGATACTTCTAAGTCTATTCTCTGATATCCATTTAATCAGCAGAATGAGAAAATAATAATTTAAAATGTTTTATTAATATTTACTACTGTAAAGGAACATTTAAAACCAAGCAAAGAGGATTTAACTTGTATTTCAAATGGGACATTCAGAAGTCACTTCACCTGTAGAAATCTCTTCCACTTTCTTTTGCTTCACTGGTTCACATTTTAACCAATCTTCTTTTTTACTCTTGACACCTAAAGAAATTTTTTAAAAAATGTTTCTGAGGTTTCTGTATCACAAATTTAGGCCTCTATCAAGTAATAAATTCTAACACATATACTAGCACATGCAAAAGGAAATTTCCTTTGTGTATGAATCTGACTCCAAGGGCTGATATGTACAGCTTAAGATTTGGGGTTCATTTAAAAATCAAATACAACATTTGACATAAATATGCTCCAGAATGCACTATGTAAAATGTTGAAAAATGGGGTAAAGAAGAGAAGGAAAAATGGATGCTTAAAGCAAAGATGGCAAAGGTTATGGGGACTGTGGGCAGGATATGTCTGGCCTAAGCTTACTCTATTCCTCAATGTCACAAAAAATCTCTCCCTCCTCTGCCCAGCCAGACTGATGCACAACCATGTGAACAGTGAATACAAATCACATCTCCTTTGGTAACTGTGCCAAGGGAATCTACTTTCTACAACCAAGCCAAGCTAACTTCTACAAGTACTTTAGAAAGCCTTCTCCCAAAGTTAATCAAAACTGCCATGCTCTAATTTTCATTCTCTAAGGCTCACAGAAAATTGAAGGTAAACTCCCATGTACTTTTTCCGCTTAAGATACGGCTATGGTCTGTCACAGAACAAGCTAGGATACCTCAGCTTTCAGCCTCTACAGTCCCATGTTTTCACTGTCTGTAGCTTTGTGCAATGTGCATTTTAAAATGAATACACAGTTTTTACTCACAAATGAATCAAGACAGCATCATACCTTCTACAACGACTTTATCTCTTTCTGGAGAATTCTTTGCAGCTAAGCTTTCTTCACCAGGGGCTGGATTTCTGAACAGTATCTCTGGACACAGCTTGAACTCAAGGAGTTCCTGTTTGCATGATTTCTCAGTTGTCGAGACAGACACATCTCTTTTTGACTCGCTGCTCTGTGACACTTTGGTGGCTCTATGCCAGACAGGTCTGACAGGTGACGTCTCTAATTTTGTCAGATAAATGCGCTCCTGTGCTGTACGTTTAAATGCCACTCTGTTCAGGTAGTGTTTTTTGGGTTCCTTTTGAAGATGCAGCTTTAGTCTGTTATTTCTTCTGTTTAGGTATAGAAGATTTTTATCAGGAAACATTTTCTCAGTGCACTTGTCTTTGTTTAGACCATCGAGATGTCTTTCTTTGCTAGAAAAGTAGTTTTTAGACATGGCAGAAGACCGAGCCCTTTTTCTCTGCAGTTTAAGCACAGCGCAATCTGCTAAGGAACTCCTTGGTTTCCAACCATTTTCTCCATTCAGTTTTTTAGCTTTATCAGCATTTAGCATGCAATTGTGTGCAAGCTGCTTAGAACTCTTTGCTTCAGATTGTTTCAGTTTTTCCTCTTCTAGCTTTGCTTTTTTAAGTTCTCTCTTCCCAACCATATTTTCCTTCATCTTCCGTTTGTATGCCTGCTCCTGCAAAGGATGAACTTTCACAGATTTATGCGGAGAATATTTTGTGTGTCTTGATTTGAAGTCTACAGTGCTACTATCTGAGAATGTTACAGCATCAGCTTGGTAACTACTCAGTTTTTTATGTTTTATTTCTGCTGGTAATTTCGCTTGCTCTTTGACACTAATTCCTACGTCTTGCCTAAGCAGCTCCTTTTGTTTCGTACAGCTTTGCTCTTCAGCTGAAGTCTCTTCACAAGTTTTAAATTTTTGTCCTTGACTGACTTCAGAGTGCTGAATTTCAACGGTTTCTGACTTGACAGATTGCTGAGTGTCCATTTTGGATTTCAAGGTCAAATCTGGGCTGGTTATATCCTGTGAAAGGGACTCAGTTTTGAAAACTCTCTCCTTCTTTATGGACAACTTTGCCATGTTGTCTGCATATGTATGATCAGTTTTCTCTGGTAACTCTTGGGAAGCTGTCTGGTGCTCCTTTTTGTCAGAATGAAATTCTTTACTTGACACTTGGGTTCCTTTGTCAATTTGCAGATTTTCCTTACAACTGCTGCTTTTGTATTTATCAGCATCCTGTATTTCAAAGGAATTAACTGGTCCAATTTTTTCCTGTGTTGTCGGCGGTTTGTATTCATTATCCACCTTCAGCCTAGGATTTTTGTTCATTGCAGAAATGTATTTGCAAGTATCTTTAATTTTGCTAATACTGTCTGTTATTTTTTCAGAAATTGTTAGGTCTCTCACTGCAGAGTTTTTCTTTTTCAAGGTATCAGATTGACTGTTTTCTTCTGTCTCTGCAGAGTCAGTATTTTCAGCTTTTGAAAGTTGACAATCATTTTTCTCTGAACCAGATGTTTCTAACTGAGAGGGACAATGAGGTGTTTTATATTCTACAGACAAACCACCTGTTAAAGAGCAATCTTCACTTTTTTCACTGGACTTAGGACTTTTTTGTGGGGCTTTTTCCTCCTCACATGGTTTCTGACTAGGCTGGACACAGCCTTCAAGGTTGTCCTTGTCAGCTGAAGCCTTTTCTGACTGCTGACTCACTTCTCTCTTGCTGTCACTAGAAGGACACTGGTTTTGTCCAGGAGACAGCTCTTGAACCTGATCAGAGCTTAACACCGCAATTTTAGTCTGATTTACTGGGTCCTTCAAATGAGCATTCTTGTCACTAATTTTAACCTCTTTTTGAGACTGATTCTCTGTCCCTTCAGCCACAGAACGATTTTGTGCTGCTCCTTTTGTTAGCATATCAGCACCTTCAATGCCATATGGAAATTCTTTCACTAGAGCAAGCAGCTGATCTTCTAGATATTTACTAGGTTCTCTTCCAAAAAAGTTCACCTCCTTTTCTGTGCTATTTTTATTGGGCATGGAATTTTGTTTACTGTGGTCTCCTGGAACAGGTGCATTAGTTTTAACAGTTGTGCTGATAGAGAAATCTAGTGAATTTTGAGCTAACCTCTTATTCATATTAGCAAGATTTTCTAAGTAATTTTCAGAATGCATGGAATTTTGTTTACTGTGGTCTCCTGGAACAGGTGCATTAGTTTTAACAGTCGTGCTGATAGAGGAATCTAGTGAATTTTGAGCTAACCTCTTATTCATATTAGCAAGACTTTCTAAGTAATTTTCAGAATGCTTGGAAGATGCCTTGAGAGTCGTGTTTTGTTCAGAGGTAGAAACTGCTTTAGGAGGATTGCCTCTGCTTTCTTTCTCCAAATGACTTGATGATTCTTCCAACATCCTCAGCAGCAAGCTTTCTCTTCGGGAAGTGTTATTGCTCAGCTCACTTTTATGCAAGTCTGGATGTTGTTCCTTTTGCCTTGCATTTCCTTCTGATGCTTGTGTCTCATAGACTGACTTGAACATGCCTGCTATTTGTGCATTATAAAATTTATCACCTTCAACAAGAGAGCATACACTAGAAATACAAAACATCTCATTTTCCAGCACAGCTGTGGATGAATCTCCTGCCTCTAAGACAGCTTGCTTGTCTTTGCGGTCCCTTATACCTTCTTGAGAGATTTGACTACAAAAATTTGTGCCTGATTCAGGAAGACTAGCCTTCTTTTGTAATCCAGGCTGCAGATTTTTTCTTTCATCTTGTGCAGATGGACTAACTTTCCTTTGGTTTTCATCACCTAATTTGATCTGTTGTAAATCTGAGTCCACTTTTTGTTCCAGAACACAATCGCTGGGTGATGACCTAGCATTTTCTATTGTTCCTTTGGCAGTATTTGCCACATTTAAACCATTTTTCCCCTCTTCTTGCAAGCTACATGTGCTTTCCAAATCGATCACCGGATAGGTTTTACCTTCAGGTGTTGGGATCTTGCCTGCCTGCTCACTTAGTGTTCTTTGTTCACAAAGCACTAAAGGAGAGACAACTGCAACTTGAGGTTCAAAATTTTTTATCAAATTGGAAGTCAATGTATCAAGTTTTTGTCCCACAGAGGTAGTTGTTACAGGTAAAATGGTCTCGTCCACGCTAGACAGAACATTTTTTTTCCCTGCCTTTGTGTTTTGGTTGGACGGTGTAACCTGATTTGCTGTAGGGCTTTCATTTGACTGTTTATTTTGCACACTTACAGATTCTGATGGAAACTTCTCCCACAAGCGCAGGCATGCAGCCACCTCTTCCACAGTGTAGCTACAATTGCTCTGGTTACAGGATGCATTTTCAGTAAATGGCGTTTTTTTCTGAGCTACCTCGGTCTGGAATTTAGCATCACCAGATGCAGTTGTTTCTGATGCAGGAGAGTTTGTGTGAGCCACAGATGCCTGCTCACCTTTCAGACTTTCTGTGTTCTTCTCACTAGTGTCTTTTAGCAAGCTTTCACCTGAGACAGATGTATCGAGCAGTGGTTTTTCATTACACAGGAGACTTGTCAGTATTTTATCAGCAGTAGCACCAGCTGTCTTCTCTTTCAGCGCATTTGTGCTGCTCAATACAAACTGAAGAAATGATGAGTTCTCAGGGCCAATTTGCACAGTCTTTGATGCAGTCTTGACAGAGTTCCCTGCTTGAGTAAAACATGAAGCACTATTTGAGGAAGTCACAGTTCCTTGAGAAGAGGCCAAGGCATGCACATCCCTTTGTTCCAAGGTGCTGTCAGGATTATTAAATTGAGCTGGGACTTTGCTCTGAGAGGGAATAGGAGTGAAGCTTGATGAAAGGCTTCCCTGCTCCACCTGATGGTCACTTTGAGTCACCTCCAATCTTCTGTTATCAACACTGGCTAGGTTTTTGTCCTTTCTTTCATCATGTGAAATCGCAAGTGTGGGCCTCTCTGTCCCCACTGGTTCAGATGGGGAAAGTGGTACATTTTGTTTGGGCCCACATGGAAGACAATTAGCAGAAGAACATGGATAACTAGTAGGAGGAAGAAGAGTATTTTTGGCATTATAGATTTTTTTTTTATAATTATGAACCGTTTCAAGCAGGACAACCCTTTTTTTAAGACAGTTCAGCTTTTCAGCTTCCCAAGCTAGCCTCTCCTTTGTAATTCCTATTCCCTGTGTTGCTGCCGCTGAAGAAACCTGAGCATTAACAGGCCCATTCATCAAACTATTAGTCTGGCTCTCTGGAACTGAAGCAGGATCATTCAGTGGCTTTGAAGAAAGAGCTTCTATTTCTTTCACAACATCAAGCAGTTCTTTGGGAATGCCAGGCGATGACACAGAGCTTTCATTAAAAGACCGATTTGTTGTCATACTTCCACTTGGATTATAGACATTCCTGACTGATTGACTGACTTCTCCAGATGGCTGCTTCTGACAGAGTTGTGGAATACTATTAAACCCAGGAGCATTTTTTGGATCCAGTGGGCACCTCTGCTGGTTAATGTTGTATCCATTAGGTACATTTTGCATTTCCTGTGGTGCACCCATTGAAGGTGGTGCTGCAGGTCTTGAAACACAGTTGGCAGGCAACAAAGATGGTGCAGAACATCCTCTGGGAGCTTCTGATGTCATCTGACTCTGCTGATACTGTGACAGATGTATATTTGCTCCAGTATTTTGATTCATTGAATATGAAACTTTACCCTGTTGAATACTGGAATTAAATATTTGGGGCTGGACATGTTGTCCAGGAGTACCGAGAGGAAAAGAACTACTCTGGGGATGAATGCCACCTTGATGTAGTGTTGCAAGTCTCAGAGAATTATGCTGCAGCATTTCTGGCTGCATGTTGTAAGCATTGGTATTGGCATACTGAGGCTCCCCAAGCAGGCTCCTTACACTATTCCCTGTGTTCATTTGAGAGGACAGAGGGGGTAAATTTCTGCAGGGATAACTGCAGGGATTAGATACTGGCCAAGAAGTCAGAGTCGTCTCTGGCCGCAAAGGTGAATTCTGACTGGGAGGTTTTGGTGCTGTTATGTACATCTGTTGATGTCGTTTAACTGAGTATTTCGATGTGAAAAAATTATTACCAGTTACAGATGTTCCTGGTGAGGTTTGATCTGAAGTTTTGAATCCTTCACCATTTACAGTAGGGAAGGCAACATTGATAGTTGGCATATACACAATTTGGTTATTTTCAGCGTAAGTGCATGCATTTTTAGAGGAGTTGGCATTTGTCTGAGGAAAAGCATGTCCATTAGGAAGTAACTGACTGAAACACGCTCCTTCACTTTGTAGGTTTGTATTTGCATCAGCATTCTGGACTGGCCTTACATTCCAGTCCATCTTCTCTTGTTTTCTTTTTCTTCAGGCAAAACCAAAATGCTACAAAAAAAATTTTACAAAAAATTACAACCTTTTGATCAAGACCTATTTAATTTACTAAGTGATTTAGAATGCATCATGAATGGCACTGTCGAACTTAAATTGCTGGGTAGGAGAGCAACCCCATTAGCACAACCCACGGACATAAAATGCTGTCAAAGTCAAGTTGCATAAATTGTTTCCCAGAACACAGTTAAAGTATAAAAGGAGAAGCAACTAACAACTCTATTGACTATCCAATGACTAAAAAAAGTCACACTCTTCTGCTAATTCTATTATCATTCAACTTTTTAATTTAACAATAGATCGCTGTATTTAGCTTCTTAATCCTAAAACAATGGAAAAAAGCCCCAAGGTAGGTGTATAACATGACACAATGAACAATACTAAAGAGGTGAACATAAGAAACACCTACAGAATAAAATACAGGCCAGGGTTTTCAGACAGTAAGACTCAATTTCAATTATACCTTCAAATACAACAAAATAAATGGAAAAATTATTTTGGGTTTAGTAAAAATCTCTCATAATAATGTTGCCCACTAGTTTAATTTTGAGAAACATGACTGTGCCTCTACAGGCACATCAGTGATCTACAAGCAAAGAGCCCCTAATTCTGTTGGCAGCATTAACTTACTCGGCTGGGAGAAGGCATGAAGTGTAGAGATGACAATAACACTTATGCTACTGCAGTACTTACACCTTCAGGAGCTGACAAAGTCACATATCTCTATGCCTTCATGTGTTATATTCCAGAATGCACATGGATGAGCATGTTACTCTGTAAAGTCTTTAGAGGCAGTGCCCTCAAAGCCTGACACTATTTCAGCCTCCAAAAACGCACAAAATATCACAAAAAAAACCCATGACAACTGACAGGAATGAATGCTTGTCTGTATCTCAATAAGCTCCTTTGAGTATGATCAAACCCACTGTCCTGGGTTGCAGTATATTCTATCACCATCCTCATGTACTGTTGAAACCAGGTGAGGCAGTGCTCCCTGCCTCCCCCCCCCCCCCGGGCTACCTTCTGTTAATGGGCCCATCAATGCCCTGCCCCATGACTCATAGATAACTTCCCCCTGTATTGTCCCCTGTTAATGGACCCACCACTGCCTTGCTGCATGACTCAGAGATAACTTCCTCCTGGACTGTTTTCTGTTAATGGCTCATCAAGGCCTTATCTCATGACTCACCATCCCATTGTGAGATGCTCCTCCCCGAGGGAGGAGCCAAGCATTCCATACTGGATATAAGCTGAGAATTCGAACACCATGGCAGCCCTTACCTACGGGACTTCCAGAGGACAGGAGCTACTGCTGGACTTTCAGCTGAAGACCAGACCCCCTTTCTTCCAGAGGATCACGCTTCAACAAGACCACCTCATCTGGACGACTACCATCACCCTAACAGGGTTCCAGGCTGTATTCTGACTCTGTCAGTGTTTTTGATATTATTGCATTTATTCTTTTTATCATTTTCCTATTAAATTATAATTCTGACTTGCGATCTCTCACTGGTTTGATTTCAAACTAGTACACCCACCTAGGACAGAACAAACACCTTGCTTTGTGCAGGGTGTTAAGACAGTTTCTCAACAGAATCTTTCATGCCATTTCTCCCAGGTTACCCAAGGCTCCTGACATTCCTTCATGGGCTCTTTTAGATTTTAAGACTCTTCTGATTTCAAATTTGAGAATGAGAAGTATCACTCATATCTAGCCTATAAGAAATAAAAGACCCAGTGTTATAGTTTTCCAGGTGTTACTTTCAAGATTCAAACACAGCTTTATCTTTCTTCACTCTTTTACTTTCTCTGCTCTCATAAGACACCAACAACAAAAGAAGACAGGAAAACAAAGTGGCATAAGAAATTCATAAAAATCATCAACATCAGTGTCCAGGCAATACTTACAGTGATGCAGGAATCTTAGCAGACAAAACAGGTTTTTGCATCCAAGGTTAAGCTTTCAGGCTGCTAATGTTACACTGGGTATTTCCTGAAAAATGATTTGGAATAAAACAATCCTTGAATTAGACAAATGCTGAGGAAACTTAAGGCATTCACATTTTCTGAGAACATAACTGTAAGAGAGGCAAACAAGACTAAGATGCTAACCACTACTAACTGTAAAATCCTTGCTAGAGGAGGAACTTTGACTACATGCAGCTTCACAACTTCACTAAGAGTAAAATCCAATTATTGTCACCATCAAGATTGAAAATAAGTTAGAAACCCCTTGTTGAAGCCAGGCTGGAGACAAGGGGAAGGGTTCATTGCAGTGGTAAACCCTACAACCCAGCCCAAAAGGACCAGGGGTGGAGGTTGTAATGGATATACCTTGGAATTCTTGATTTGAGTTATGTGTTACAGGAATTACTATGAGAGGAAACACACAGGACCATCCCCAAGAATCACCTGTTGTTTTGAGAGAAACTGTTTACCCCTAAAGCTGTTGGTCTGGTGTTTGTTACTACATTCCAAATCTAACTCAGCAGGCTGCATCAAGTCCCTCCACTCCGGTGTCAACAGAGAGATGCAGTACATGGCATCATAACTCGCCTGAGCCTTGTAGCAGGTGCCTGAACTGATTGGTTTGGGGCCTTGCCCTGCCTTTGGGTGCCAGATGCTCTCATGGAGGGAACTACCTGCTCTCTTCTAGGAATAGAAAAAGTCAGAAAGATAAAAGCATGAAGAGAAAGTTACCCTGCCTATTTGTGTTACAGCTCATGGTCTTAGAAATGCTGAGCACTACCTAATGCAGCTGAAGTCCAAATTATTCCCCTACAAACAAGAAATGCCTGAAGCCCAGCAGGACACTTAAGCTGGAACAGACACAACTCTACAACTCTTGCCAGTGTCTATGTTAGAAGCCTTGAAGTGACAGTGGAGAAAACAGAAGGCCACGGTGTCCCTGTGATGGGACTATCTGCCCAGGAAAAGCTTGTCAGGTGGCTGGAAGCTGCCTGAAAGTGAGCTTCTGAAAGAAACTCTGAAAGAAGATTTTTCTTCTGAAAGAAAAATTGATCAAGACAACCAGGACATAAATACTTGGTCCAATTTGATTTCAGATAATCGTATGTAAAATTCCTACCTCCTTGAAGCCTGAATAGGCCAATGAATCAGACTAACAATTAAACTGAGTATGGTGTCAATGGAGGCACCGTAACTGTGTCTATGAATGCTTTTCCACAGGCAAAAACCTATGCCAAATCGGGTGAGCACTATCACAAATCTGTTACTGTGTGCTATTTAACCTGAATTGCAAATATATCACATGACCCCCTGAATTTCAGAATCAGAAGCCTGGGCCCTCCTGTAGGGTCTGGAATCTAACTACAAACTCCATTGGAAAACACAACTGTACTTCTGGTATCACTAACATATGCTCAAAAATAAAGGTCTTGAGGTGACCAAGGTGCCCAGAATATTTCCTGGGACAGTCCCACAGATTTGGGATTGAACACGAGAAGGCTGGTTATCAATCATTTTTTAGGTGTAGCCCCTGTGTGCCAGGTAAAGTCCTACTGAGTCACGAATTTTTAAAAATTAAGAACTTTAGAAAAGTTAAAGCTTTTAGCTAGAGATAGACTTTGCTGGAATCAATTAGAGTTAATGATTAGGTTAGAAGCAGGATTTGAGATAATAAATCCAGGGATTTAGATAACGAATTACTTGTAATTGTATGTTTGTTTAGCTGGGCCTGTAATGAGGAATAGGGAAACTGACAAACAGGCCCAGGAAGAACACAGACCGTACATCTGGAAACCCATTTAAAAGTCATGAAGGGAAGAAAGTGGAGTTCCCCCAAGTGTCAGTTGTAATGTCAACCATTGTAAAGGTAGAAAGGTCAGAGCGAGGAAGATGGGCTATCCTTCATCTTTTACAACCGCTCCTCACTAAAAATGACCACCCCCTCAATTCAAGGAACCAACCACACAGGAGTAACAACCTTTTAAACTTATTACCATGTATTTAAATATGAAGCAGAGAATGGGAGGTGTTAGCATTATGAATATGTATTAGTATTTTGGGTATTCAAGACTTTTGTAAATAAATAGACACTGGAATCTTTTGTGAATTTGCAGTGCATCTTAGGGGACTACCCCAAGTACCTGCCCTGTGCTGATTAAACATATGCTTTCTAACTTTAAACTGTTACAGTCTTTTATCCATCAACAGATTGATACTGATACTAGATCAACATCAATATTTAGTAAATCACTATGAGTTTGTCTTCCATCTGGGACCCAGCAGCACCCACTAGTTAAACAGTCCTGGACCACTCAGAGCCCACTAACATCAGCAGCCACAATGCTCAGCACCACACGGTCCCAGCTATGTTCTGCTATGCTTGTTCTGTCATCCTGCATCCTGTCTGGATGCAGCCACAGTTACCACCAAACCCCTGGTTAAAACCTCCCTAAGCCTGTGCTAAAGGGCCCTGACCCAAGGAATCTTAAAAGCCTGTTTAGCCCCAGGTATTCCAACCAGGCAGCCCACAGAGACCAAACACGTTTTATCGGCTGTTGCCAACAAGCCCCTATGCTGCAATTTTTCCCACCAGGGTTTGAGCAAGGGCCCTAGTGCCCCTCCCATCACTTCACCAACTGGAAATGCCCCAGCCCTTGGTGACCCAGACTTATCACACGTAGTTAGCACCCCAGACAGAACCTGATGATCCTTCTCAGGTGTCATGGATGGTGCATCTTACAGAGACTTCCCATTTGGAGGTAGATGCCACCATCAATGGCATCACCATCTGTATGTCCTCATGGGCAGTCAAAATTCTGCCTTCAGTTGATCACAATGGAGGGGACCACTTCTCTCACCCTCTGCAGTAGCCCTCAAGCTCCAGGAGCCCCTTCAGCCCTTTCCAAGATCAATCAAGTGCAGCTTCATTAAAAGCCAGCCAGCCTGAGGACCTGTTTTTGAGAGGCTCTAACCTCTGCTGAGGAATAACTCCTACACAGTTCTGGTCAGCTCTGCACAGCAGCAGTTTATCACTGCATGTAGGTGCAGAGCTATGCACCACAAAGAGCAGACAAGTAACAGTCTCTGACGAGTTGAACCTTGCCCAGCTGGGGCAGTGACAGAGTTTATATATATATATATATATATATATATATATATATATATATATATATACACCTCTGCATTACACGTGGTTTTTCACAGGACTACAGGTACATGTCAGATAAGCAAGATGCAGCAAGCTACCAAAAAGAATGGTAACATATAGATTACTTCAGATAAGATACTTTTACAAGTATTTCTCTCCAATAATTTGGCCACTCTTGCTCAGTGAGACCATTAGGCCATGATGTAGATATTTCTAACTAGAAAGACCTACAAATGCCTGCAAGGTATTAGCTTTTTTACTTCCACAAACAGAACCACTCATAGACCAGACCTTCCATGATGCTCCTGGGAAGGTACAATCTCCAGGTACTTCTGAATCCAAGACCCCTACTCTGGGGACTCTGTGAAGCACCTCCCCTACCTCCAGTGACCCGTATTGCTAACATGCCTCAGAGACCCAGAACATCCTGCAAGCCCCAAAATTCATCATGTTTCTAGAAACATCTGACTGACAGTCGACTGCTATAAAAACCCAGACCCAATTTTTAACAGCAGGGACGTTTTACAAATGTAAAATGCATAACTAAAGGCCTGGAATTTGGTGCTCCAATAGTCTATTGAGTATAAGTCCAGTTGCATTCAAAAGAACTAGTCTGGTTCACAAACACTATGGTTTATTAAATGCAACATACATGGCTCTTTTGGAGTGCCAGTCGTATCTGCATAAACTGCAGAGTAGCTAAATATAGCCCTAACAATACAATGGCAATCACAAGCTCAATTTCTCACATCAAAACACTCTGCATAGCCAAGGACACAAGTCTAACCAAAAGGTGCCCCTTCTGCAGAGGGCGAGGAAAATGTGTCCCAACAATTTTCATGTCAAATTCTCATCCCCAGCTAAACACAAAATCAGTGTCCTTTTATACCTTATTAGTCATTATTGTGCAGAGTGCTGTGGATGGTCCAATTTTCTGCTCTTAGGGGTTGTGTTGTATGCAGTACTTCTTGGTAGGAGGTATACCTGGTAGCAGTTGTACAAAACATTTCCTGGTATTAAGACTGCACTATTCCTCTGCCACTTTACATTCCTACCCAACGCCATGGCAACAAAAACCTCCATCAGGTTTCCATGTCTGCTGTGATCACTGATGCTCTGATGTGTGAGCTCCATCTCATCCTGAGCTTTGCTATTTACTTCACTGTTTTATGCTTCTAACACTCTTAACATACTCCCTTCTAGAAGTGTGTGTGGAGATACCGCCTTTGAATGGGGACAACCCAAGGTTCTTTCCCAAGGCTGAGTTAAAAAGATATGCACACATACATTGGTATGAGTAAGCAACACCAATCTCTACCTGATTATTTTGCCAGCTTTAAAATTATCACTGTAATAATAGTTAACTATCTATACTGTGTAGTAATTTATTTTGGTTAAGGTCCTTTAGTCTAACTAGTATTATGATCAATATTATCATCAGTATTAACACCAATATTAAAAATTAATATTGTTCTGCCTTCCTTTATCCTGTGGGATGAAGCTGTCTACAGATTCAACTGCACCTTAGGAATTCTTTAGACATAAACCTTTACTAAGTCTGTGTCTAGAACTGGATCCAGCCACACCCAGACTCCTCTCTGAGGAGGAGTTTAGAAAGCAACAGGATCCCTTCTACACCCTGTGACTCAACAGGAGTGTATACATGATAAACCTTGTGTGAAGCTTCCATTCTGCCTGTGACGGCTACCTGTCATAAATTTATGTTGAATAAAATCATAAAATTATTCTTTTAATCATAAATTTATGGCAACATAAATTTTGCCCCCTCTCTGCCTCACAATGCAGTCGCAAAAGCTGCCAAAACAATCAATGCCATTTACCTTTCCTCTTATCTATGCACAGTCAGTTTAGACATTAAAGACGTTCCTCCAGTGTCCCACCCACTAGGCCTACCAAGCTCACCTTTTTTGGGTTTTTTGTTTGGAGATGAAGTGAATACACTTCATTCTAAAATGGCATTAATTATACCTTTACCCATTTACCTCAGCCATGGCTATAATCCTGCCATTGATGCTAAGGTAGCTCAAGCAATATTAGCTGAAACCTCTCCTGATGTGTCTCATCACCTGTATCTTGCTGACTTTCCTAGCACATATAGATAGGAATCTTATATAAGATACAACTCAAATTTCAGCCCTCAATGAACACCAGGAACTTTCTATCTCCCTGGTAAATGTCAGGGTCCTGCCCAGAATGTTAAGTGTTGGGGTTATTTTTAAAGGAATCTTTTTGCATGCCAGTACCAAAGGTATTTCTGAAAGTGTCTTGCAGTCTGTTTCCCTTACCCAATATACTCCTTCCTCCAAATGCAAATATCGAGTCTCCTAGGTTCTTTTGTAATGAAAGGCCCAGGTTTTAGTCAGCTGGGTGACTCTCTCTATTCCTTGCTGTTCACATATTGCACCTGGGACTGGAATATGCACAAACACTTCCAACCCTTCTCATAAAAATATTCAACAATATCAGTATCCGTTTGCACAATGGTATATAATAAACATTAATTATAATAATTAAGCTAAGCAACTCATCAAATAACTGTACCCTCACCACTTATGTGCAATACAACACACACTGATGACATAGGCAAGAGGTAACTGTACTACCACTGAGTCAATAAAGTGGATTGACTGTAGTCATGGGATGAGCTCAACACCTTGACCAAATTATTGACAGTTTGGCTCAGGCTCACAAGGAAGTAAAGGTCTAGGCCGTAACCAGGTGTAGTCAAGGACTTTTCTAGCTCCAACCTATTATTTGAAAACCCATGTAGGAATAGGGTGACACAAAGAGCTTTGATGTATGAGAGCTGGGAACACCAGTCAACCGAATAACACATTAATAGCAGGTAGTTCTTCCAAGACTAATTAGCAAGGAACACATGAAATTGTGGGTGCAAGGAATTTCATGCCTACCTTTTCCATGGCATTTAATTTGACTACAAGCCAACCACTTTATTCAACAAATATGAAAATCCAGGTGAGCCTTTTTTTTATCTCTCCCAGCTGCATGGTTGCAACCTCTCCTTAAGCTGGGTCACCTCCAAGTTATTCCTTGCTGAAAGACTCTACCAATTGCAGATCTCTGGTGACTGACAATGTGCATGACTTCGTATCATAGGGCATTAAGATAATGTATTAATACTCTTGAATTATTACTGTTATTGAATCTGTACAGTAAGATTAAAGTGCTAGGGCACTTTCTTAAGCCTCACTTTTACATCATTTCGCTTCAAATAAAACCACTCTTCCAGTTACCTGTGCCAGTGGTTCCCTAAGTGGTCTAAATCTCCTCTGCAACAAGTGTAACTGAGGCACTCACAATAGCTCTAAAATATTCATTGCTGAAAGTTCCCTTTAATAGAGCCAAAACTCTTTAAACACACATTTCAATGCCAGCCACTGTGATCACAGCTATTTTGTACCTCTGCAGAAAGCAGTTCAGCAAACAGAAGATTCTAAGAATTAAAAGGACAAAAGTTCAGCTGCAGGCCAGCAAAACTTTGCTCTCCTGTTTTTGCTTTGGGACTTGTAGCAGCATGTCTCATTTAACCTAAACTATTTAAATCTAATTCAGCACATCTGACTTACGGTGTTATAGAAAAACAGCCTGAATCAACTAAACGTACCCAAAGACAAGAGTACATAAACATCCATAATTCTCATTTTCCTTTCTTTATAACTGTATTTTAGATGTCACAACAGCACCACCACACAGGAATTTTCTTGCCCCAAAATTCTTAGCAGTTACATGAGAGATAATTCATTGGAAATTACTGTTACATATAGGTAAAACCCTTATAAAAGAAAGACCTTGTAAAATCAGGCCTTATTACCTCAGCTAAGCTAATAGCTAGCCTAAGTTCCCATGAGAAACCTGTCAGCTTTCATGAGACTGGAATCCTGTAACAGTGCAAATCTCTGCTTATTTCTGTGAGAATGAATTCTACGACCATGACAGTTAATGGCACCTGCAAAAATAAGAAGTCTATCCCATGAGAACCCATGAAGAAAAAATGTAAACATATCTAGAAAGAAAACAGTTTGACAGGCATGTACACTAGCCATGACCAACCAATGAACTGAGTTTCAAGAATCTGCTGACCTATTAGATTCAAACATGGTGCCTTCTGATAGCACATAAAAACGAGCTGTGTGCAATAATATTCTCATTCAATAAATGAAAAAACAAGTATCTTGTCTGTCTCTATTGTGACAAATTACCTTAATCTCAGATTGCCAATTAATCATAGAATATTTACAGTAAATTTAAGCATACAAAGACTAGTAGTCACTTCTCTTTGCAGATTCCCATTCCACCATTTCCAACAGTGTATTTCCCCCTTTTACCTATCAGCTTCTAACAGATCCTGATGGGATTCATCCAATAATCTTTAAAGAGCTGCTGATGTCATCACTAAGTCTCTCTTGGTGGTTTTTGAGTGATTCTGGGAATCTGGAGAAGTCTCAGCTGACTGGAAGCTGGTGAATGTTGTCCCAGTTTTCAAGAAGGACAAGGAGGACCCTGGAAGGTAGAGGCCTGTCAGTGTCACTTCAGTGTCTGGTAAAATCATGGAAAACATTTTTCTGGAAGGTACTGAAAAACACTTGGAAGACAACAGTCATCAGTCACAGCAGACATGGCTTTGTGAGGGGAAAGTCAGCTTGTCACACCTGATTTCCTCCTACAATAGGGTAACCCACCTAGATGACCTAGGAAAGCCAGTGCATGAACCTTTTTGGATTTCAATAAAATGTATATAGGATGGTTAGGTTTTACTCCTGTAGCCTTCATGTTACATCAGGCTCTCCTTCCCAGCCTTCCTTTTTGTTTTCAGCATTGTCTCCTCCAAACACCAAGACTTAATGTGATTTTATTCAGTGTTATCCAACACTGCATAAACAGTACTTTTCAGTTTGTTAGCGGGGGGTTTTTTGTTTGGAGATGAAGTGAATACACTTCATTCTCAAAGTCATTAAAGCTCAGACAGAGCTTTCTCTTGCCTCTGGCATGCCTTTTGGCTCTACTGTCAACAGCAGCAACTTGAGAAGCTGCATTTCCCAATCAAAAACTATTTCAGAGTGAATTTTGCAACACCTGTCTGCAGCACCCAGAGAAGCAGAGCAGCCCAGCTCCGTGTGCACAGCAGGATGTTCCTCTCTACCACAGATGGCTGGTGCATGTGGAAGAGATAACCCAGGCAAGGTCAAAGGCCTGGCAGGGGGTTATCTCTGGAGCCAGAGGGGGCAAGACACCCAACTAAGAATCAACATCTTGGTCTGGGGAGCAGATGCAGGAAGAGATAAAAAAAGTATCTTTGACCGAAAGACACTGCTCTTCACAACTATAAAAGCCACAAAAAATATTACAGATATAGAACTCTTACACACTCCCTGGAAATGGGTAGGATGGCTTCTCCTACAAAGCTTGGACATATCTTTGTAGATACTTTTCCAGAAATTGAGAGGTAAGATTTGATATGGCCCACCAGCAACTGGATGGTAAGATACATTGAAGCTAGCTGTAATATAGGTACCTCAATCACGCTGTATTGTCTATCTACTAATAGCATCTCTTTGTTTATCATGTGTGGTAAGAAGTCTGGTTGAAGTCTTATGTCTGCTTCCCTTGGTCTATTCAATAAATCATTCATTTTGTAATAGACCTAAATGGCCATTAAGAACTTGCAGAACAAGAGTGAGTTTTTGGGTGTTGGCCACCTCAATTAAGTTACTGTCTACTGTCAAAGGCCTGGGCAGAGGGACTGGTTTAAACTCCCCTCTCCATCTGTAATGGTGTGGTGACCCCAGCCCACCAACAGTGCCTGGCTGAGGCAAGAAGGCACCAAGTCACACCAGCCCAGAGGTCTTGTCTTGCTTTCTTCTGCCAAGGAGAAGGCAAAGTCCCTCCACAAGTCCTAGCCCTTAAGCAAGTACCAGCCACCGGAGTTGCCACCCAACAGAGAGACAAAGGGAGTGGGCTGCCACCATTTTCCCTTTGTCTCCCCCATGGCAAGCACCATCTTGGGGAAGCAGTCACTCTGCCATTTTGAGTTTCTCTTTGTTCCCTGGGAATCTGGAGATTTCAGCAACTTTCAAAAAAATTGGTCCTTTTACTGTTGTTTTTTGCCTGTTGCTGTTTTGGTTTTTTTTTAGTAAACTGTTATTTTTTCAGTTATATCTGTTCTACTTGTTTCTCTTTATTGATGGAAAGTGATTGGTTAAAACTAATGGGAGATAACTCATTTTAGAGTGTTCTTAAATTGTTTTAAACCAAGGTTGATCAAACAGGACCTGCCTTTCATAAGCTCGTGTTGGCTGGGCCTGATTCCCTGGTTGTCCTATAGGTGCCATGTGATGACATTGATGATGATCTGCTCCACGATCTTCCTCAGTACAAAAGGCTGTAAGTATTATTACCGTGCACTATTTAATAAATTGGTATTTTCTAAACTAGCTTAAGAACTGTCAGGAAGAGATTGGTTTTGGTCACCCATTCTCATGACCACGGGCAAATCTCTCACTCAGCCACAAGGAGTTACCACGAGAAGTATCCCCACTTAAAGGAAGAATCTGCACACACAATCCTAGAAGGGTTGTGCTAGAAATCCCTACAATAAAAGAGAGAGCTTGGGCTTTTATAGGATAACATGATTGACTGTCAGTCCTACATTGCTAGGCTAGCCCAGCAGAACATAATTCATTTAAAACACACACTTAGTACTACCACTCATTGGTTCCTTTTATCAGGAAACATCTGTCTCCCACATCCGTGCCACTGCCAGTTCCCATCAGGAAACACCAGTTTCTTTACATCCTCATATTGTCTGAGGTGCTTCAGTCAGGCTGATCTCAGCATTCTTCAACACCAAAAAAAACCATGACCACCCTCTCCCTCCATCACTGGTGATTTTTGCAAATAGCATGAAGTTCAAGCTGTTTCACCCACAGATATACAGAAAGAACATCCTGCTACGCTCACAAGTTTCCGATTTTAGTATTTATGTCAAAAAAAAATTGAAATTTGGTTTCAACAAGGATGTTTGATACAGATTACTTATCGCACGTCATGGTGACAGCAGAAAAATGTTAAGTACTAAAGTCTGAACAACAGACCTTGGGCCAAATTGACCTCTAGATGAACCTTCCAACCAAATGGTATATGTATCTGCTCATTGGCAAAACTATGGTTTCAGTATTTAGAACCTAGGCAAGGCCAAATCTTGTCTTGGTTGGGAGTGTAAAATCAAAGACAACTCCCTTGGTTCCTCCTTGAGCCCTGGCCAGGCTTTGGAAGAAACCCGGTAGGAGAAAGAAACCACATGTTCCAGCACTAGATGTTATGGTGGCTTGTTTATTCAACAGAATAAAAAGGGGACCCTCTCACAGCTAAGTCAGAAGCCTCGTTTCCATGGGTGGAAACACCTGCAGGATTTTCCATTTACCAGGAGTAGTTCTCCAGTCCTTTGCTGTGACAGTGGCTGCCCCCAGCTGATGCTTATCCTATCATATCCTTTTGTAATTCTTTGCTTTTTTGTATTATATTCAATTACACTTATTTCTTAATTGGTTGTCTTTTCTGATCCTTCCCATCAGCAAAACAAATGTAGAAAAGCAATGAAACAAGCATCAATCTCTGAATGTGCCTTAAATCTTGGTGGGAACCCAGAAATTCTGTAGTTGAGAAATTACAATTATGTAATTCCATTTTAAGACTTATTCGGGGAATAGTACAAAAATTAAAATAATCAAGAAAAAGGCATTCCATGGCATCTGGCATTGGTCCCAATCCACTGTCCCAAAGCTAATAATTGCACCCAGCAACACTGTCACAAGTGTCATGGGAACTGTGGTCATAGTCAACAGGTCAAGAATAAAGAAGTCATTCTTCTCACCACAAATGAGTTAATGCAGATAATCACCATTCCATGTATCAACAACCAGAAGCACTAGATACAAAAAAAAAATGGAATTTGTCATAAGCAGCATCTAAACTGAGCTCCAAGAGGTTATTCTGAAGCCTAAAAGTAGCTCTTCTGCAAGCACTATGGACACCAGGCATTTGGAGGAGCCATGCTTCACAAGGAATTTAAACATTCTAGTTCTCTGTGGTACCAAGCAACACACAAACACCAGCAAAAGCAATTGTTCAGTCATTGTTCAGAACAAAATGAAATCTTCAAGATTGTATTCAATTCCTTGATTGTATCAACCAAGCATTTATTGCTCATACTCCACAGAGAAAAAAAAATCACTTTTGAGTAATAGCTCCAAGCCTGAGAAAGCAATTTTTAGCAGAAAAGATTTGCAGGGAAAAGGCATTAATAACACAGACTGGATTCATCAGACAAGTTGGCATCACCAAATTTTCCATTCAGAATCCTACAGATGAAAGCTTTTCTAATGGTAGCATCAGACTCCTTCATACAGGAATACCCTTGCCTCTGCAGAAGAGCTGATGTCTATAACTGAAACACAATGCTGTAAGTATTATCTGTAGCTCATGCTTTTCTAGTTGAGAATATTACTATGATGGAAGAAGGTCAGCTAAAGATGAAGTGAAGTCCAGAGCTGCCTTTTCTTGGATGGAACAACATTTTTTAGAAAATACCTACACCCCTACACTTCAACTGCAAATTTGTATTTACCATAATACTGTTCTGCCAGTGGACATGGTTGGCACAAAAGACAGAAACACCAACTTTAAGGAATAAGTGTAAATTACTATAGTTTAAAACAGCAAAGAATTACAAAAGGATAAGCTAAGCAACGCAGCTAATCACTACTACAGAAGATTGCCTATAATAATTAGGAAAGGTACATCACCTAATATTTTATTATCATCCAAACCTGCACTTCAGCTGGGGAGCTCCAGCCACAGCGAAGGACTGGAGAGCCACTCCGGGTAACTGGAAAATTCTTGAGGTACATCCACCCACAGGTGAGGTCTCCATCTTCACTGTGAGAAGGTCCAGCATTTATATTGTTGAATAAACAAGATTCCTTATCTTCTAGTGCAGGAACATCTGGTTTCATTCTCTTCTTGGGTTCCACCCAAAGCCTGGCCAGGGCTCAAGGAGGAACCAAGGGATTTGGCTTTAACCATGTACTTCCAAACAAAGCCAGGTATCTGATTTCATGGCCCTGACTGGGCTCTAAACACAGGAAGAAATATATTCTTATCACACTACATGTTTTACTAATGATCATGTATCTTTCACTAATAAGTGGATACAAATATTAGGCAACATTTGGTTGGAAGGTTCTTTGAGAGCAAACTTCAGCTCAGGACCTATTGTTCAGGCCGCAGTACTTCACAGAAACAAGTGAAATGCAGAGAAACCATATACACGCTTCAACCTCTGAGGAATTTCCAAATTCCTTTCAAGTTTCAATGCATATTTAAAGAACTGTCTTATATCCTCAGTAGTTGTAGACATCACCCCCTTTTAGAAGTACTACTTGCTAATCACCCAACGCCTAATGACCACTCATGGGAGACAAGTCTGCAATCTATGTACAAGATACTGACTGAAGTGCAAATTAAGAAGTTACTTGAATTTTGGTCATTGAAATCTTTCACAATCACATGCTAAAAGAGCTTTTCGGCATATTTGCATTTTATGGAGACCATTTATATCCAGCATGAAGGCTTAGTGCTACCTTCAAGATCACAGGAGTGTTTTTAAAAAGTACAGTTTCTCTTCTGATTGGTGAAGTTTCCTGCCTGCTATAAGTTACAATATCAATCCTTCCATTAAATTAGCTTCCTTGAAATTCCTCAAAGTATAAACTCCTACAGCCTTTTTGCTCTAGATTACCACTGTCCTATGCAGTTTTGAAACTCCTGAGAACTTGAATTGCTTATGTTTATCAGAATGACAAATGATAGTGAGAAACATATTAGTAGTGTTTAGCAAACAAATGTGTGAAAAAAAATTCAGTCCCTTTCAGCAATGGGAAAGTACTACAGTTTTTTTAAAAACTGCATATAACAGTATTTAATATAGCTTAGAAATGCTTTGAGTAACAAAGACAGGTTGGCAAGTTTGTATTTTCCTTAACCCTATTCTCTTCCCCATTTGTACCTCTTTAGTCACGCTGATGCTACCACTTGTGGTGCTTCAGGATGAACCAAAGTAGACAATTAAATGGCATCCACAATTTCACTTTTAAAAAGAAAAAAAGATCACTTACTTCAGTAATCTCGTGTGTCTCTTCAGACAAATGTGGAGCATTCACTGGAGGAACACGAGCTCCTCCCTGGTCTTGGGTCCTAGAAGGGACAACAGTCTGTAAGCTTCAAGTGCTGCTTTTACCAAATGAGCAATGACCCATACCAACACCACCACCAGAGTCTCCTATGTCCTGATTACCAGTAGTATATCAAAATGTCCCCTGGCAGATTTTGAATTCCAATATCCTCTGAAGAACCAGTCTCCTTTCATTAGTGTCCATTAACAATTTAAAAAGGCAAATATTAGCATTGCCTACTGCTAAAAACCATAATGGGTGTTTTCACCATTTTTCCTTGCTTTTCTTTTTTCTTTCCTTTTAAGTCACCAGCAGGCTCTAAGGTTTTTCACAAGCTCTCATAGCCATGCTTCGCAAAGCTGGAACTCCTCTAGGAATTAAGAAAATTGAATTGCACCTTCTTTGCTTTCTGCTCCCTCTTTTATTCCTTTTGCTGTCTTGATCCATGCCTTTTAAATCATGGGGCAGGGAGTACTCCTCTCCCTCTGACAACCGTTAGTCTTCAACACAAAGAAGAAGGGCTCAACATCAAACTAACAGGTTAATTATTACAAGACCACAAATGCTGTGACATTTGGAGTCTCACATCTCCAACCCACTGATATGTCACTCATGGCTGCAGCAAATGAAACCAAACAAAAAGAGGCAAATAAAACAGTTGGGAAAGGCTGATTTGTGTAAATTTTAGAAACTTATAAAAATATTCTTCTACCAAAACACCTTAGCCTGCAGAAGCAATCCAAGTCAGCAATTTGTTGGCTTCTAAAGAGCCAGTGTTTGAGGGACAGCTTCCTGCAAATCAAAGTATTTTACCAATTTACAACTATTTTTTTTTTAAGATTAGTAGGAAGGGGGAAGAGCAAAAAAGCATCTGAGTTTTAAGTAGAAATCAGAACCATACCAACAAAAATAAAATTTCTAAAAATCTGGTAGACCAATGAACTGGAGAAAGTTTTAGCTTTTACTTAGAAGGAAACCAAAACACCCCATAACAGACTCGATATAAAGCATGCTGTAATGTTTGGGTTCTTTTTTCTTCTATTAAAACATGAGACAATATATTACTTCCTATTAGAGAAAATAAGACTGTTTAAGCTTAAACTACAAAGATGGCTGGATTCTTGAACTCACTGCAGCTAGCCACACAAACACTGAACTAATGGTTCCTGGTAAACATCTTGGGAAGCAGTTGGCAATAAGTTTTCCAAGACTTTGGACCCTGAGATTCAGGGGAACTTTTATACTGGCATAGGCATCAAGAGTAAATTATTTAATTTTGCAGACAGAAATATAAAAGCAATCATTATCACAAGTTTGTTTTCTCTGCCAGGAATATCTAACTGCATGTTTTGGGACATCAGTTAGCTAGTTCAAGGGAACAGAGTGATAAGAGCCCAGCTAGGAGTTTTTGATGTTTGTAACAAGTTTTACTCCCATCATTCTCAGATGAATATTTTCTCAGGAGAAAATATTTATCAGGAGTCACAATGAGCTGGGTTTGTTTTATTCTATTTTTAAGTCCTCCCAGAAGGCTAGTTAAGAGCAGGGAAATGCCCAAAGTTACCACGAAACTCCTAGAAAGAGTTGAGTCAGCCTCCTAACAACTTCTAGGAAAACAACTAGGAAAGCCAGCATTCCTATGGGCTTCTGAAACACATCCAGTGCTCCAGCAGAAAATCTACTCGTGTTCTACCTGATGCCTTGGGTTTTCATTGATGCCACGGACATACAAAGCACATCTCCCAAAGCACAGGAAGAAAATCGCTACAGATTGATGGGGTACTTGCACTTTTTTCTCACATTTCCATCTGCCTCTGCATGGAATAAGCGAGTTAATTATATCAGCTACACTACTCAGACAACCCAAAACAGAAAGAGCGAGCATATACCTCTTTAAATCCGTTTGATGGTTTGTTTTTTTTCTGTAATAGTATAAACAGTTTCATCAGTCCAACCACAATACACGACTGCAGGTGTCCCTCTTGCACAAAGCAGAGCACCGGCTCCTTACCGCACACCTTGTAATGTCTATCTGAGAGGCTGAAGCAAAAAAATCACTAACGCTGGACTTTCATCTCAGAATTTAAACACAGGACACTCGAAATACCCGGTCATCAACCCTGACAGTAATTACTTTCTCTCGTCAGTTTTGTTTGGGGGGGGAGGGGATTTCCTAGTTTGTTGATTTGGGTTGGGTTTTTTTTTCAGTATCTTTTAACCGCATCTCCCTGCATTGTCATATCCTACGGAGAAATACAGCAAACAAACCTCTGCGTCCTTAAAGTGATCGGGGCGGCGGATGTTCCCGGAGCCTGCGCATCGCATTGTCCTCGTTCAGGCACTCGCAGGACACTTACTAATTGACGTTAATTGGTTCTGCGAGACGAGCAGCGGACTCGCTGCGGGCCCCG
>NC_031773.1:54581654-54653057 GCF_001522545.3 Parus major | reverse complement strand
GCGGGGCCCGGGC
Source organism: Parus major (assembly GCF_001522545.3). Classification (NCBI taxonomy): domain Eukaryota; kingdom Metazoa; phylum Chordata; class Aves; order Passeriformes; family Paridae; genus Parus; species Parus major. Next base: position 54,653,044 of record NC_031773.1, on the reverse strand, counting down.
CGCCGGCTGCGGCGAGCGCGGTGCTGAGGGCTCGCCCGCGGAGAGCCGCGCTGGATTGAGCCTCCCGGATCCCTCCGGGCTGAGCCCCTCCTCCCTGCCGCTTTCCTTCCTGCCTTCTCAGCTCTCCAGAGAGCTCCCACAGCTCCCTGCTGCAAGCGCGTCACGTTTTTTTAACAATCACAGAGTGGTCCTTTCGTATTCCCCCACGGGCTGAGGACCCATTGAGACTTCATATTATAAATACTCTGATAAAATAATCGATTTAATAATATAAAAGAGCTGGTTATGATTACAAGTAGAAAATTGTGAAGTATAAGGTATAGGAATGTCAGGAGTCCAGTGTGTAAAATATGCAGTAGAAACCTCGACAAGAAGCTACTGGACGTCTTATGTTTTGTTCAGGAAACTCTGGAAACCATCATGCAGACCAGTTAAACTGCTTGGAAACCCCTACCCTTCCCATCTTGATTGGAATGTCAAGGATTCCAATCGGTAGGTCGGAGCTCAGTAGAGATGCCCTATTGTCTTAAGGTAGGAATACTGATGAAGCTATTTGTGATAAATGTGGCATTGGATAAAAATTCGTGAAGGAGAATAAAGAAATATATGTTATATTTATATAGGTGTAAAGATACAAAATGTAGTATAATCTAAAGATTCCTTCCCGAGTTGGGCGGTAACGATCTACAGCGACGCTTATCAGCCCGAAATAAAGAGCAGGACACAAGCAATCAAACCAGACAATGAGAGTAGCCCGGCTGAGATATCCATCTGCTCCGAACCCAACCTGGACACTCCACCCCGGGAGATGGAATCAGAAGACACTCAGAGCCATTCGCATGTGAAAGGACTCTGCCCAGTTGACTATATTCAACCACACATCTAGACTCTTTGTTGGACTGTGCCCATCCCGGGTTTTGCCTCAGGATACGAAAATCCTTATAAAAACCCCGGACCTCAATCTCTCCTTTGTGGATTTGGGAAAATCTGTACCTCTGGGTACAGACCCCTGTCCACCCGGCGCTGCGCTGATTTATTTATTGTGGTTTTTTTCTCTCGTTGCTTATGATTGGAATTGTTTTATAATAAATTGCTTTTTATATTAACCTTATTTTGCTATTGCATTTATAACACTATTTAACTAGCAAAACCAGTTATGGTTAAGGTTAAATTTAAGAGCAGACATATTTTTCATAAAATGTAAAAGAACTTATGTAATGATGACTCAGCAGAAAAAGCATATCAAATGGATGGATTTTGTTTACTAAGCAGAACATTCTCGGAGGAGTAATTCCCTGTGTTCCTTGCACCAAAATAAAGAAGTTCCTGCTTATTCACATTTTGCGGAAAAGCTGTGCTGTGAAAAGCCAGTGTCTGTAAAGGAGACAGAGGAGTCCTGCAAATTTATTCCAATAAAGGGAGAGAGTACGCTGGGCTGTACCTCTGTGGAGGTGTTTCACAAGGTTTTGGAGGGCACTGCCTCCTTTTATCTTAAACTCCTGAGCGCATGTTGCTGTGTTCCTTTCTCCACTGGCTGAGATACTAGGAAAGCACAGACTTCTGAACCACCGACTAAATATGCATGCAGGGTCATTTTCCCCTAAAGTTTAGGCTTTCTGAGCTCTGCGATAGAGTTTGTGCAGACCCCTTTCTCCTATTACTGTAAAGCTCAGAAAGTCTGGGTCCAACTCTCTGGATTCTGTAATGTGCTTGGCTTGATGTTGAGACATGAAGACCCATTTCCCCTAAAGGCCCCCACGCCCATTCTTGCAGAACCTGACTGGTTCTTTCAGTCATTCCTGAAGACAATAACACCCTATTTCTCCTATCATTAGTGAAGACCCCCACCCATCCAGTTGTTTGTGAAGATATTAGCATATATATTTCCTATCAACATGAAATTGATGTTGGATAAGTTTCTTTCATGCCATTTGGTCATATAACTGGAGACTAATAAAAATTCACAGGAGTTATCCCTGTGCATCAGTGTTAAGTTTTATTCCTGCATTTTGGTGACAGCTTGACAATGCTGAAGTCAAGCATTCCGAGGATACAAAGAATAATATTTTCTGGCAGAAACTGGCACAGGTGAGCATGCAACAGACAAATTTCCTTATAAAGCAACCAACAAGTGATACTACAGATAAGGTATCTAGAATTTCTGGGCTGACACAGCTGCCCTAGAATCATATGACTGGCAGCCAACAACTTGATATCATAAAAGCCCAGCCTCTTTTTTTTTTTTTTCCCTTTCATTTTCTACCACAATTTTGAAGTATTAGAAAGCAGGCATTCCTTATTGCATCACTGGTCACCTGGAGGATTATTTCCTCTAATTATGTGTGTCATGACATTTTACAACAAAGCATTTATTCCACCGTGCTCATATGTGGGAGGAGGAGGAGAGAGATAGTGCTGAAGGTAGTCCTGCCCCTGATAATTGCAGCTGTGTTAATTACCAAAGAGTGGGAACAGCCTTTCCCTCATAGCTGTGTCCAATAAGGATGGGAGGTATAAAAGAGTAGGTTAGTCGGTCAAGTTCAGTTGGAGTCTGTTGGCTATGCTGTGGGAGGACTAAGTGTGCTAGTGCTGTAGCAGGGCTAAGACGGGTGCTGAGAGCTGGCCTGCCACCCCAGTACCGCTCTGATGATTTATCTGGATTTTGAGGATGCTTTCTCAAAATAGTGCTTTCACTGTGATGATGGCCAATAGAATGAAGTGCAGTGTGGAGTCAGAAGAGTATAAAGATGGCCACAACAAAAACTTGGATTAAGTTTGTTAAGGATCTGCTTTGTGTTGTGTCTGCTCTAAAAACAACATCACAATGACATTCATACATAGGGATTACAGTGTACTCCCTGGCCAAGACATAAACGTCACCTTTCCTAGAACTAATTTCCATGCATCTACCCCTTACTCTTACTGGAAGTCATCTTATGATTGCAGAGGGTTGTCTGAAGGGATTTCTGGTTGTCCTACCCACCAAGTGCCCTCAGTGTTACAGATGACCATGTCTTGAGCTTCTCTTAGGGCATGTAGTGTTGCTTCTTGTTACATAGCTTTGCCACAAAAGCCACTATAATCCCTCATTTTCTGTTTATCCACTGGTTCCAGCTACATTTAGCATCTTGTCTGTCTGCTTTTACATTCTGTTGTCTGCTTCTTTGAAATACACTGTTCCTTTCTTTGGGCTAGTAAGGTACCATTATGTTCTGTTCCTGTCTAGGCCTGTGTAGAACACTGGGGCAACAAGGAGTTAATGTTTGAGTCTATGTCTCAAACAGCAATAGCCACTGTAGCACAAGTGGGCAAATTAGAACAGGATGTGGCAGGAGAGGGGATCTGTGTGTAGGAAGAACAGCAACTTTCTGGGGCCCACTCCCCTGTTCTGATCCATGGAGACTACGACACACAAAAGACAGTGCAAGCACTGAGATGAGGTCCAGATGCGGGCATGAACTGTTGACCAAAGGATTGAGACCACTAAAGACCCTCAAAATCCTACAACCCACCTCTAGAGAGGTCCTACAGAGAGATCTAGATTGACTGGAGAGGTTTGGCAGTCATCCAGCTTATGAATATATCAAGAGCAAGTGCTGGATTCATCACCTGGAATAGGGGCAATCCTGGTTATATGTGCAAATTGGGGACAGTAAGAAGTTAAAAAGCACAGCTCCCTATCTGAAACACTGTTAAGGCTAGAGAAGGACTTGCAGTAAGATAAACACAGAAAAAGGAATTTGACACAGGAAGGACTCATTCCTGGCCTGGTGGAGGCTATATCTGGTTAGCACATCCTGGTTAATGCATCCAGACAAAAAATCCTGTTGTGGAAGGAAGCTGTGTGAAAGGAAGCAACTACTCATACAGATATCACTGGTCAAACAAAGATCATCCCATATTATGGTCAGACAGTAGCTGTGACCAGCAAAATCTTGGAGGGAGCATTCTCAGAAAGAGGACCTTGCCTACCCTTACTTTTGCATGCCATGGAGGCATGCCTGACCTCGCTTAACATGTAAATTAGGAACATACCTCCATCTGATATTCACTTGGACTATATAAAGGTGGTACCACCAAAAGAATGAGTATCAACCTACCATGGAGAGCCCAGGGTGAGGAAGGACCAGTGGGACATCCCTGGATACATGGATGGTGGATCTGCTTGACAATTCTCTCTCGCTCTCTCTCTTCTTTGTTTTCTAGTTCTTTTTTCTATCTCTCTACCTCATTTTTGTTGTTAAATGAAATCCATATAGTTGACTCCAGCATATGGTCTCATTTGCACCTTAATTCAGGCAGTGGCATCTCTCACTAGTAACAGAGATGTGAGGCTGAAGAACAGGCCCATGAGAAGAGATCTGGGGGTTTGGATTGATGGCAAATTGGGTATGAGTCAACAATGTTGCCAGGCAGCCAAAAGGGCCAACCACATCATGGGATGGAGATCAAGCACAGCACTTTTTGCTGTTTAAGGTAGGTGATTGTCCTGATCTGCTCTGTACTAGTGCCACCTCACCTCTGAAGGGAGAGTTCTGTGTGAGTTTTAGGCACCTCAATATAAGAATGACATCAAATTACTAGAGAGCGACCAAGATGGTGAACTGGCCTCAACTGTAATCTTTAGGAAGAGTGGCAAAGGCCACTTGATTTCTTCAAATTGGAGAAGAGAAGACTGTGGGGTGTCCCCATTGCAGCCTAACACTTCCTTGAGGGGGATGTCATGAATGAGTATTTTGGCTGCTTAAAGAATCATCATCAAAGTTATTAGTAAAGGAGGTTTTAAATGTATTTGTGAAAGTGTGGCTTAACAGAGTTCAGTGGCAAAGTTTACTACTATTGCAGAACATACTACCACATAGAATAAAGCATATAAAGAAAAACTTGATCAGAACATATTTAAAATAATTTTGACAGACTCTGGGTTACAAAAGGATGAAAGTGAAAAAGGGTAAGGGAGACACTCCCATTGGGTCACCATATTCAGAATGGATCCCCATGCCAAACTTAGCCTCAGGCTTCCTCAAGGGTTTTATGTCTAAAGGATTTAGAAGCACTTAATCATTATTTTAACAGAAAATTAGTCAATAGTGTTTACTATAAGTAAAGTAACTGAACTATGAATTTATTGGCAATATTCATATTGTATTGCTCTCGGGTATCTAAAGCCGTTCAAACTCTCATAAACACAGACAGAAGGCAACGTGTACAAAGGTACCTATTAAAAATTCCTCCCACACCAAGGTCAGTGAACTCACATGGAATGCCTTTGCATCTCTCAGCAGGCTGAGCCTTGAAGAGTGGTGTATCAACCCAGGTCCCCCTGTCAGCTTTCAGTGATGGTCCTCCAAGTACCAGAGTGTGGGAGCTGGCAGGCTCTGAGTGGTGTCCCACTTGGAGCGAGAGGCTGGGACACGGAGCCTGCTGACATCCAGGAGAGCTCTGAGGGTCTCACTTAAGACTGCTGCTTACAGGGATGCAAAATGCTTGGCTTCAGTCATCTGTGAGTCTCCAGAATGATTCAGGCAAGAAATGTGTCCAGGGTTGTAAGGGCTCTTGTCCTTTGTTATGCAACAGAAGCTTCTGCTAAGGACAGTGCCTTCCCACCTTAGTCATGCATGAGTTTCTGATAAGATTGAGGGAAGCTGCATCTAAGTCATTCCTCAAGGCTTAGTCCTAAAGAGAATTCCAGAGATTGTAGAGCAACCTGAGGAGGGGAGGAATGCACCACCAAAGGGACCAGTGGAGGAGGAGGTGCTGATCTCCTCTCCCTGGTGACCAGTAATAGGAAATGGAATGAAGCCATGTGTGGAGAAGTCCAGACTGGACTTTAGGAAAAGGTTCTTCACTGAGAGGATGGCCAGTCAATCTTCCCAACAAGCTTCCCAAAGAATTGCTTGTGGCTACAAGTCTGTCTGAATTCAAGGACCATCTGAACAACACTCTTTGTCATATGGTTAGGTTTCAGTGTGAGGAGCAGAGAGCTGGTGATCCTTATGAGTCCCTTCCAACTCACTTTGATATATTGATATCACTCACTGTGATATACTATGATTCTGTGATCTGAAAATCAGTTGCTACAGAGTTGAATATCCTTCTCAACATGCCAAACGGGTTTCAAGAGCCTGTGCAAATGAGGAATTAAAACTTGTTTCTGAATTAAAGCAAACTCAGTATCATGCTACATTTCTAATTACCCTTGCACGCATATCCAGACACTTCACAACCTTGCATCACAGCAGAGATATCAGAAGTCTGTTGCAGCAGATGCACTTGGGATGCCCATTGTATATTGGTTTACTTGCCAGCAAGTGCCTAATCTTTTGGAGATCCTTGACCTTTGCATTGTCCAGATTCCAAGATGCCAGAGCATGCCACCCTGCCTAGTGCTGTTGGTGTGGCACCCCTGCCCCTTCCTCCACTGTCAGGCACGGCCTCTCCTTGGTTAAGTATGTATACTTGCACAGTATCCTGGTCAAACAGGAACTGCCTAGAGGTGTGATCAGCACTCTGTGAGTCAAGTTATCTGCCTCCCAGGCTGAATTTTCTCACCTTTTGTAAATATAACTAATGTTGTCAGATACCATTTACAACAGAAGTTGCATAATTAAGAACTTTGGGTTTTTTAACTGATGAGATCCACCCAAATCACTCAAGCATTGTGCAAGATCACATCCCCTAATAAATATGCATTAGGTAAACAGAGACTGTGCATTAGATGGGTTCCTGTGAATTTTACTTTGTAAAAGAGATAACTTTTTGTCCTTCTGTGTGCTTCATTTGTGGAAACCTACTCCTTGTACTCTGCAGGAATTTGGTATACTGAGCCCTGGTGTAAGCTATGAACTGTGGACAGGAGAGCACTTTGAAAAAGTAAGGGAGTCCATGACACATTACCACCGTGAATTAATTATTGGAAGGTGGTGTCAGGACACTCAAAGGCTGATGCAGTCCAGCAGTTATATGCATTACATTGCATTGGGCCAAAGTGCCAAGGTAACAGTGTTGGAAACGCAGGTTGAGAAGGTGTTGGAATGCATGAAATAGAAGCCTCTCTGAGTCCCTGAGAGAGAGAAAGGAATGCAGGGATTGAATTGGAGCCTTGAGAGAAACTGAAATATATTAAGCCACAAACATGAAGTAGGAGTGTAAGTTTTAGTTTTAAGTAAGTGGAAACATACCTTAAGTGCCTTAAGAGACTGTGTTTAGCTAGTAAAAAGCCCTAAAGCCTAGTTTAAAGTTCAGTAGTGTTACCTTTTGCAAAATTAACTTAGCTCCAGACGTAAAGAAAACTTAGCAGAACAGTGTTTGCATTTCTATATAGAACAGATAGAATTATTTGTGTAAACAGATAGAACTGTATGTGTAGATTTTGGTTAAGGACTGACACTACTTTCACACATTAGAATTAAGCTCAGGTTGGTGTAGGAAGAATGTTTTAGAATTGTATTTTTAGCTGAATGGATGATTTATGAATAAAATCCCCCTGTTCTGGGGTGAAAAGAAGGAAGAAGAAGAAAAAGAAAAGAAGTGGGGGAGCCGCTGCTGCTGCTGTTCAGAACATCAGGACTCTATGCCAGAAAGCTTTTAACATGGACTTTAATGAACTCATCACCTTCAAAATTGATGTATTTATGAAATAAACAACCAACAACTGCTCTTGTCTCTTTAAAAAACCAAGACCCATGCAAAATTTGACAAGAAGGAACATCAGGAGTAGCAGAATTAAGGCAAATTAGAAAGAATTACTATGGGGAGTGTTGGGTTTTTTGGGAGGAATCTGGGCAGAGGCAAGCAGGTGTGCACAGGTTCAGTGAAAAGAGCAAATGGATAATGAGATAAAATATCAGGTAAAAACCAAAGAAGGGTGGGATCTTTTGGCACTAGGACTGGGACTGAGTATCAATGGTGGCATTTTAAAATGGAGGTGCTATGGCCTAAACGTGTTCTGGTTTCAATAGCCATTCTGTCTTGGGTTAACATGCAGTCCATGGCATGTCTTGTTTGTGTGTTTCAGCTCATCTATCTGCTTAGATTCCATTTACAATTGCTCTACATTATGCTGAGCTTTGACAAGATTGAGTCTGAATAAACTGGTCAGGTCACTATGATTTGTAGTCTGCACAGGGTTAATTTTATTCCAATCAAAACCCACCATCAGTAATAGTATTGTTCCCTGCATCTTGAAACACAAAAAAACATTACTGATCCATTGCACTGACTTTCCATAATTCTCAGAATAATGAAGGCACACATGAATTCTCAGAATAATGAAGCTCTCAGACATACTCCCACACTTGTTATTTCTATGATCTTCGCTAATAATAGGTGGAAAGTCTGTTTTCACTGAAAGAAACTGTGTTCTGCTTGTTATGGAGAGGCTGTCGAACAGGATCCATTTTTTATTACCTAGATCCACATCACAGACCTACTTGGATGCATCCCCTGGTCCTTGCTGAGACACCCTGAGGCTGTGTCCACCCCAGCTGCCAGCCCTGCCCCACTGGCCATGGCAAAAGCAGACAGCTGGGCAAGGCATCCAAGGTTCAGCTCAGTGTTGTCCCTGCCCCCAGTTACACACTCCTTCCTTTCTGACAGCAGATTATCACACCCACACAGTCAAACTATTCAATGTTGCAGTAATTAGAAGCTAGGATCACTGTGAACTGATGGTTGTCAGCAGACGAAGGAAGTTCGCATTTGTGAACTGAGACTGGATCATGCACACCAAGCCCTGTCCTTGACTCCTTGCCAATATTTCCAAGTCCTCCCCCAGGAATGAATAACCTGGCTGTCAAAGGGCTATAAACCAGCAGAATATTTTTAGTAGTCTACACATTTTAACTGTGGTGCAAGTGCTCATTTTTCATTATGGCATTTCATTGATTTTATATGACAGATGACCCATCCTATTTATAGTTGCAGCAGGACCTTCACCTTTCTCCTGAAAACTGTGTTCTGTCAAAAACTTCAGACACAAAGCTGGATATGCACATATACATAAGGGCACCTCCACTTCCATAATTTCTACTTTTGCATTTTCCTATTTTAGTCTGCATCTCTGACCATTCCTGATGCAACTCAGTTATCCAAGCTAAAATACCTCACTCTGAAGAAGTTTCTAGTGAAGTTGAGTGCATAATGAATAGCATCTGCATTGCAGAAAAGGGTTTTGCAGAACTAAATCCCCAATGCCAATCAACCTGAGTTCCTTAAAACTGTCAAGATCAGGGATAACTGGTAGTTTCAGCTCTTCCCTCCCTTGTCTATTGTCTTTGTATCAACTCTGTAACAGTTTTTGTGCACCATTTATGCAGTCAGGATGGCTGAAGGTCAATACTTGAAACTTGCTTCATCCTCAGACCTTGGAGTCTGGTCATGGTCACTAAACCCTTGAAGCAAAGTCTTCCAGCTGAGTCAGTAACTCGTAGAGTCGCACATGTGGGGTGTGTTTCCAGTTCCCAGTTTCCTGTTTTCTTAATCTTCATGTTTCTCTAGGGCACCGATGTTTGGTTTTACTGACTGTACCACGTGCCTCAGGCTGGCAGTCTCTCTAACAGACACATTCACCATTCTTTCATTCAGTTTCCTAATCCTGTTTCTCTGATGAGCTTTCACATCTGATCCACAAATGGTTCCTAGACCGATTCATCCATTTATCAATCTATTTACAGGGATCCTTATTGAAATAATCTTCCCATTTCCCATCTCTCCACCACATTTTGGTTCAAACAAATATCCAGAATCATAATCCCTGCACTCAATAATCTGAATCTCAAACCACTCATCCTTTTATCACATCATGACCTCTAAAATCACTGTGGGGCCTGCATTCTGGGATTATCTGCCCAGGAGTTCATCCCCATGGATGTTCACAGCTGCACATCCAATGCACTTAACACTGAACTTCCAACAGTCAGACACATTTTCCTTGTGCTGAAATTATAAATTTGTGCTGCAAGGCCTTCTACCCACATGGTATTCTTTTACAGTGGTTGTAAATTCTTGTTTTGGTCCTTCCTTACTAAGGACACGGAATCAAAAACTGAACAGAATCAAATTTAAACTCATACCAGTAATATGCCATAATGAGACAGATATTAAGGAAAAGCAGTTGGGAAAAAAGGTGTTATATGCATATATTGTATTACCATTAATAAAGAAAGTGAATTTTGAAGGTTGAGTGTGGTAAGACTATTAGAACTCTACACCCAGATAAAACTATCAGGATGCAATATATTAAAGTACATCAAGTTACATCAGAGAAAACATGAACCATGCTGCCAAGGCATTGTATCTCAACAGATGTAAAACCCATGGAGTCAGAAATGGAAATGCTGTCAAGACACTGTATTTTGGTGGTGTATCCTTGAAGCCCAAGTAAATTGGTGTTGTGTTTCCTGGTACAGAGGCAGGAGGCTGCAGTTTACTTCTGTACTGCTTCAAGGCTGAGATTTGCCAACAGTTGCCTTGTCTGAGCTTGTTTTGGCCCACAAGGGGTTCTGCATTTGTCTGTTTATCTGTAACAGCAGTTGCCTAACAATCAGATTACATATAGTATTAGCTAACTGGTTTTGACATTAGTTAACTTTGTGCAATTGTACGCTATACTGTTATAGAATTTTTTATGAAGCTGTGGTTAGTTCAAATAGGTCATTATTCTGTGTCTGTGACCTAGAGTTGCCTAGAAGAGTAGGAGTGCAGGATGATAGCAGAGGCCTTGAAAGTCCAGGCACGTGATGATACCAGAGACCCCAGGGTCATAAACATATTACCAGTACTCAGTTACTGGTCACTAACAGAATGTAGCCTTGGGAGCTGGGTAAAACCAGTTTCAAGGGAAGAAAAAGAAAAAAAGAACAAGGAACAAGTGTCTAACATAATATGGACTTAACCACAGACAGTGAATTTTGTTATAATAAGGAATTGTGAAGCAATAAAGGAAGAGGAAGATGTGGCACGTGTTACAAAATATATAAAAATAAATCCAAGCACAGACCCCGGAGTGAGGAAGTTTCCATCATCAGCATCAAATTTCTTCCAGCTAAGAACAAGGGACACCAACAAATCTCCTATTTCACAGCCAACCTTTTGCACCAGAAGGGTACTGGGAGGGTGATTCTAACACCAGAGAACGAGAACAGCTACTAGGAAGTTTCCATGAATATGTTTTAACTGTGAATTAATGTGTCTTTTTCTGTAAAAACTGTATTATTTAAATGTAATATATATTGGTATAATTCGTGTTTTATTGTACATGTATAAAGTCGGGTATAAAGCATATTTTATGTATAAAACACAAACAAGATTGCAAAAGCTGCTGGGGAAACCCAGGAAAAGGAGTAATTTGCAAGAGAACAAAGACAGCACCGAGAAGAGATGGGTCCACCCAGGCAAGAAGAGCCTACTAAAGATCCAGTGATTAATGCCTGATACCGATCTAGTCAAAATCCTCAGGACCATACATCTTAATGTCCAATTCCCGAAAATCTACTCAAACTCTCTTCCCTTCTGGGAAGACTCATCAACAGACCAGCAGCAGAAATATGAATATGTAACAACACAAGAAGGAGAAGGAAACTGAAGCTGCATAGCCTCAGGCCAAAAAACCTGTATAAAACTCAGCTCTCCGAAGGACAGTTTGTGAACTTGGGGGAGCCAGAGGCTGGTTCTGAGTTCACCCAGCGCCAGCCCCGGGCTCGACGCTGACTTTGATTGTGGCTGTTCCAAAATTCAATTTTTCAAATTTTTCAATAAAATCCTTATTGATAAAATTTGGCTGATTTCATTTATAACATTATTAATGTTGCTACCACTGTCACAAGATTGAAAGCAATTTTTTTCTGTTAAGACATTAGATATGCAAACAATAAATTGGACTAGTAGAAGGTATTTCTTTAGTCCACACAAATGGTACGTTGCAGCCCAATGTCAAAGAAAACCAAAACCCTGTAATTCAAACATTGCACAAGGGGCCTATAACATAAGCAAGTGTAGGATCTGTTGAGGACATGTATGACTGGTGTCAGAGCAAGAACTGCCTTTAGATGTACACCTGTTGCAACAAAAACAACAACAAAGCCCACATACCACAAGCAGGGTAACGCTTATAACTCAAGTATAATCATGAATACACATGGCACGGGCACCATTGTCTCAGAATCAGGCGTGCAGAATCAATCACTACCATATATAATCATGCTGCCTATTTCAGTTTTATCTTAGTAAGGGCAAATACACCTCTGAGGTTTGTGTTGTCTCCCATTACTTCTACTTGAAGCCTGTTGTAATATGTGTGCAACCATTTGGGCCAAGAGATGAATTTTTGGCAGTATTTGCTTGCTCAGGCAATAGAAATCTAAGAAACTTTTCTCCCAATCCATCTGATAAACTGTGCCTTAGAGGGGATTTCAGGATCTCAGTCTCACCGAGAAAAGCTGTCACAGGGCCCCTGGTTCTGTTTTCTTGCTGTAGTTATTGTTGTTTGTTTGCCTTGTTATAAATACTAGTAAAGAACTGTTATTCCTATCCCCAGATCTCTGCCTGAGAGCCCCTTGATTTCAGGATTATAGTAATTCAGAGGGAGGGGGTCTATGTTTTCCATTCCAAGGGAGACTCCTGCCCTCCATAGCAGACACCTGTCTTCCAAACCGGAACACCATATATACCCGGAATATTTGTTTTGTCTAAACATTTCCAAACATGGACTGCACCACCTGATTTGCAGCTGATTGGTTTTCTGGAGGTTGTAGCTAGGACCAGATTGCCTTTATGTTGTTTTTCTTTGTGGTAAGACTATTGCCTTTGGCAATGCGGTTAGCATGGTGGCTAAGAAGGGTGTGTTGTATCTGGCACCTTTAGCTTGAAAAGTTGCCAATTTCAATTGTCTTACAGCCTCTTCCTGTCTTGGACCTGTCACAAAATCAACAAAATGAAGGTTTAATTTGCTTAAAAAATCACCATCAAAGGTTTTGTGAAAACAGATTTCAATATGAATTTGCAGAAGCACAACAACCGAGGTTCACCCTACTACTATTACATGCATAATAAATATAAACAAAAAGAAAAATAGATCCAATTTAGAGTGATTTATATGAAGGTCAGGGATGTAAAAGGAGTAAGGCAGAAAAGGGTAAGTGTGACCCTCTCTAAACTTCCCAGAGAGCAGTCTGGGTGTAGCTGGATACAAACTTAGGCTTGGACTTAATCAATGGTTTATGTCTAAAGGATTTAGCAGCCCTTAAATGTTAAATTAACCAATAATCAATTACAACCACGACAACAATGACAGTTATGGATTCAAGATAATAGCACATATATTTGCTATAGAATGTTCAAATCAATACACACACAAAGATATGTATATGTACAAAGGCACACCTATTAAAAACTTCCCTCAAGAATGAGTGAAATACCCACATCTAATGCCTTTTCTCAGTGGCAGGGGCTGAGCCTTGAGTAGCTGGGATATTAGCCCGGGTCCCATTACCAGCCAAAAGTCTTCCTAATTTCACAAACTTGGGAGTTCACACACTCTGAGAGGTCCCATTCAGAGGGAGATGCTGGTGCAGCCCACTGCAATTCAGAAGAGATCAAAGGGTCTTACTTAGGAATGCTGTTTACAGGGTCATGAGATGGTTGCTTTCAGTCACCAGTAAATTTTCTGTCTGCAATCCAGGACTGGCAATTACTGAAATTTTCAAAATTCCAGTAAGGGTGGTACTGTTCCACTCAGGCTACAATTCAGATAACTGATGTTTCCAGGCTGTCAGGGGATGACAGATTATTCCCACTCCTCTCTCCAACCTTGTCCACCTTGCTGCCTGCAGGAATTCCTGGTATCATCAGTGCTGCTCCCACCTCAGCCTTGAAAGAGCTCCCAGCACAGTCAAGGGGCACTTCACTGATCAACTATTACACAAAGGCCAAGGCCACAATTGCTGAGAGGAGATGCAAGCAGGCCAGAGAAGAGGGGGTGAGGATGCACGCCCACAGGACATTCCCACTCAATAAATGCATCTGTTAGGATTGAGTAATGGTCACATGGTATTCATGAGCCTAACATGTAACTTAAAGATTGTGTAATTAATCAATGTATTTAATCATGAGCAGACGTGCAGTATATTTTTCTGTCCGTGGGAAACACCATGTGTCTTTGATCACTAATTGCATTTATTCTTCCTAGGAACTGTATGATTATTAATGTAATAAGGATATTAGGATATATTGCCAAGGGAGTTTCCAAAGCTAAGTCCACATCCCAAATCTGATTGTTATTGGGACTGAAGACATTGTGAGCAAAGCACTCACTACAGGTGTGCACAGGTGACCCCAGAGCTGCCTACCCTCACCATGGACAGGGTCTGTGCAGTGTGCCATGCCATCATCACTCCAATGACTAGGTCCTTGTTCCTCAGTTATATCCATGTGGGTGTTCCACCACACAACTTCTTTTTTCTCCTTTTTATTTCTAAACCTCTTTATTGTCAGCCAACACCTATAACTCATCTGCCCAGAGCTTTTATTTTCCTTATTCAATAAGCCACTCCTCAATCTGTTTTGCTGCTAATATAGCAAAATGAGAATGAGAGGGTGCTTTTTGTTTTAAACAATATTGATTTACCTCACATTTGTGGTCTTATAGCATCAAACACACAACTACTAACAATACCAGTCATATTTCATTTGTCTTGGCCAGATCACTATCATAGTCTGTGGTCTGGCCAAGAGGACTTGGATATGATAAGGGAATATCAGCTGAAGAATAGTCATCTTGTCTTGTTTGACTGGGGAAAAACAGGTTGGTTTTGAATGTGCCTTTCACTCTTCAAGCTACTTCTGGAGTTGGCAGTGGCTGTAAACTTGTTTTTTTTCACCCTGCCCAACCTCCCTAAACTACCTTTGCTGATACATGTATCTCCTTCTGGAGATTTTATGGATCAAATACTGTTCTTTAACTTCCTGCCATTCTCCACATCTTCAGCTCCATCCTTCATTTTCCCAGTATGCTCATTGATGTTCTGGGGTCTTGGAGACAATCTGGTCTCTGTGCTGCAACAGTCACAATTCTTTTAACCCTTCTGTTTTAACTCTTTCTGCTGATGCTTTCAGACACATTTTATATTTACCCACCTTAGTGTTCCTACCACAAATCTGCATCAATAGAATCAGTGACTGTGTAGCTTTTGTATACTCTGTCTACATTATCAGTCACTGAATGTGGTTCCTACCTTTTCTTTCTTTTCCAATGAATGAGTCTAACCACTTCCACAATGAAGTGGTGGAAAGATATCTTCTTGCCTTCTCACTTTGGATTCTCTGCCAATTTATATGGCAGTTAATGAAACAAAGCTCACTTCAAGTTCCTACAGATAAGGAAAGTGATTTCTGCTTCATAAATCAGCTGACTCTGTTTATTCATATTTTCACCAGCAGAAGTATCAGTATGTGCGTGTCCCGGTAATCTGGCCAGGACAGTTTGTGCACATGTTGGACAGGACATGCCAGTACTGAATCCTGTCTACATTTCCTACCTTCCTCTTCATTGCTAAAAAGAAATTGCTTTTGGTTAGCCCTTGAGAGTCAACAGTGACTGTGATCTTGGTGTTTAGTTTCACTGCACGTGAGTCTCAGACAACACTGCTGGGTAATTGTTTTGCTTTTGTTTTCCTTTTCTAGCTCCACTCTGGCTCCAACCCAATTCCATTATCCTCCTGTCATCTTATCTCATGGTTTCATTTTCTTGTTCTCTGGTCATAGAATGAAATCATTCACAGGTTGCACTGTGATCCAGGTAAACTTCTGACCTTAGATAACAATATATGCCATTATTTTAGTTCTTGTTCTACTGTTTCTTCTCATGTTTCCACTTGCCCAAGCACACTTCTCACTTCCAGAACAACCTGAGTATTCACAATGCAAATGTCTGCAAAAGTTCCAAATAAAAGTTAGGGGTTTATTTGGCAGATTAGGATTCCAAGTTGCTTTCTATTTGAATGCCATCAATCACTTACATCATGTATATGTTAAATTGCTGGTTGTATTTGTCTATTCTGTTGTCTAATAAGTTCTAGCTGAACTCACCACAGGAAAGCTTTTTGCCCCTGAGGTGTATTGTCTGTTATGGTTTCCAGTTCTTCTGGATCTTTTTGTTAAGGACACTTTCATCAGTATAGGTTAATATACTGTTTTAAAAGTTGCTAAGGCATATTCAGTATTTGTGCACCTAGAAATCCAGGACTGTGTAGTGTCTTAAGAACAGAAGCTTATCAAATGCCTTAAAAGTTCTCTTACAGTTTTCTTAGCTCACCTCTCTAGCGGATATGTGTGTCATGCACAGCACTGCAAAGAACTTGAGACCTTAGAGAGCTTTCTGTGAGAAAACAAGAGCAAAACCAAGCTAGTGACTGCCAGCTACAACAGTGCAGCCCCAAGTATGGGTTCTACCCAGTGTGCAAGAAGCCAATTCCCACAGAGTTGAGATATTTATTTCATGTCTGCTCAGAGATGGGTGCAACATGGCAAATCTGAATTGGCACCCACTCAGTAGTCCAGCTACCCACTTTTATGCACTTCAGACTGTGGAAGAGAAACATTTCCCCTACACACAACAGTCTAAACCTACATTTAGTCCTGTCTTCAGTGTCTTCATTACTCTTCCTAGGTTGCATCTGCGCTTGTGCTGCTAGTCAGTAGGTGGTTGTAATCTGCTTCCTGGTGGTCATGGGACGAAGGCTTGTAGTCTTCCTTGGTCAGGAATTCGTTCTCAATGTGAGTGTGCAGGTATTGGTTCTATACCAGTTATGCAACTTACAGTATACATCTCCTAATAAGGAGATGTTCTAGTTCCTATTTGTACAGCCGGATACCGTGGTTTGGCCTTTCTGCAGTTTCAGCAACCACAAAAGTTTGGCGCAAAAGTTCAAACAAAATTTTTCTTTGGCCTTATCAACAGCTTTGTTCCAGTGTGATCTTGTTTGGCAGATTTATGGTGTCATCTTGTCCTCCCTTCTCTGCAGCCAGGACTTGATTCCTGGGTTCTGATGGTTATCTTACAGAGATAGGGTTTACTACAACACCAGCCACCATTTGTTCAGCTTCTCCCCTGAGTTTCCATAATTTTTACAAGAGTCCAAGCGATGATATAGTCTGATGGAAAAATTTCATCCCAAAGCTAGACTGGTAATGCCTTGCCTGTTCAGGGCTAGGTTCAGAGATCTGTCCCTTTGCTTACTACAAACGCCCTTTAAACACACTTCCTTACTACCTAAATGCTAAACAAAATGCTGCCTTTCAAGGGCCAGTTTGTACCTCTGTTTATTTGCAAATTGGTCTCTTGAGAGAAGAGTCTGAGGTTGCCTGGAGTACCCCAGCTCTGAAGGGGGTACCTTTGCCATTTAGCCATTGATTCAGACAGGCTAAGCTTGGCTGAAGCTTTTGTAAAGGATCAGCCTCTGGGATCTGTGGTAATTTAAATGTTGCAGTTACTATTTCCTTTCAGGTTTTTCTAATGGTTTGATTTGATTTCTCTGTACCTCCATTAACTCAAGGGTTTTCTAGTACCATGAAAGTGTGTTTTATAATTTCTTTTTTTACAAATTGGTTTAACTAATTCCCTGAAGTGTGAGTGGATTTTATGAAAGGGCCTCCTCTGGAAACCATGTATTCTGTCAGGTGTGGAAGGGCATAAACCTCCATGGTGCCCTTTTCTAGGTGAGTTTCAATCTAGTTGGTTAATGATATCAACAAAGATAAGCAAATAATTATTTCTCCTTGCTGTAGTTTGCAGGAACCTTGCATGGGTGATGCAAAAGTCATGGTGAAAACCCTGAGTCTTATGGTACTGAATCTTTACTCTCCTTTGGCTCATTATAGCTGTGACTTTTCTGATTAATTAAGCCTTAGACCATTCGAGTATTTTGTGGGGGTTTTTTCCCCTTTAGCAGGTATTTAGTGCTGGTTTATTTGGGGCTTTTTTTCCTGAGTGTAGGTATTTAGTGCTTGTTTGGAGGATTTTCAGGACTGTTGGATTGAACTCCTATTGGCTGTGACCAGTACAAACAGCTTTCTGCTTCTGTAAATTCCCTGCACTTCTGCAGGGTTTTAGAACCATGTGCACATATATTATGTCATACAGAACATTAATGATAAGTTCTTTTATATCTTTTGACTGATTTTATGGCGTCTGTCACAGGTAAATTTAGCCACAAAGTACTGGTTTTAACCATATAGCTTGAACAGATTTAAGCTCAAAATTCTGAGTAGATGAGCAAGTGGAGGTTTGTGTGGAGGGTGTTGATATAAATGGGTAACGTGATGGTATTTGGCTCTCGCCATTAAGGGATGAATATTATGTGTATGTTAAGAGAAGTTCCATTGATGTATAGTTATGTTATTGTGTTTTGTTGTTTAGGCATCCCCTGTTCTCTCCGTAGTCTCCTTTCCCCCGTATGGTTGCCAAGGGATGGCCTTGGTGGTCGGGACATGTGGCTGGAGGGCGCGAACCTGGGCCCTTCCTTACACGGGGCAGTTGGGAATGGGGAAGGCTTGTTGCTAGGGGGAGTGGCATGGCAACACCTGGCCTCCAATCAAGTTGCAGGAAAGCAGCTTCCACCAATGGATGGTGAAGAAGAGTTGATTGACAGACTTTGGGAGGGGCCAAGGTTGCCTGAGGCAACCCCCAGAGATACAAAAGGCGAAGCAGCCATTTTGTGCGTGAGCATGTGGGGGTATAATTCAATGTTCCCAGCTCTGTAATTTTGCCTTATTCAGTCCTTTGTTGTATTTTGTTAGGGTTTTAATAAACCTTTGAAATTTTTAAAACTGAGTGTCGTTTCCCACAATGTGGAAAGGTATTTTATATCTCTTCCCATGCAAGAAGTTTGCATGAGAGAACCCATGTGGTGGTGACAATAATCTTTCTCTGTCCCTTTCTCTTTCTCCCCTGCTTCTCTTCCTATTTCTATCTCTCTATTTCACATTTAGTGTTGGTTTGTGAAAATTTGTACCATTGACTTTGGTATATGATCTTGTTTGCACCTTAATTCAGGCAGAGGTATCTTTTAATTATCAGACCCTAACATTATTCCAGAATTGGGATCCTAACATCATTCTGGTGGATCTTAACACTCCTGTTCCTGAATCAAAAGCAAATCCACCACTTCCAAGAAAATATTCTTAATTCTCACAAATCTATTACTTTTTAAGCAGCAGCATAAATTTTGATCTTGCTCTCCCTTGAACATCATCATTGCTCTGATTTTCTAGACACTGCAGTTAAACTGCAAAGTTTGGTTCAGAAGTGAGGCTAGGTGACTTTCTCCATCATTACCTCCCAACTTTAAGGTAAAGTTAAAGTTAAAAAGGTTAAAAAACCCAAACCAACAAATTTGGTAAGACACTGAAATCCTTTATATTAAAAAAAGGAACAGTAAAAGAGCACAAGGACTCTTTTTACTTCCTTTTTTTTCCTTCTGTTTTTTTTTTGTGTTTTTGTTTTTTGTTTTGAGTGCAGGTAATCTTTAACACAATACACAAACCATTAATATTAGAGCAGCTGTATCACTTTGTTGTGACCTATCATGATGCTAAAATATTTGTAATAATATGACAATTGGCCTTGTAAAGATTAATCATGTAATTATTCCTCTGACCTTTTTCACTGAAACCCACTGAAAGCTGATCTCCCACCAGGGACTCTGTTGATTCCCATGGTATTCAACATATCCAAATGGTATAATTTAATTTTTAAGAGATTAAAATGGGCTAGGAAACCATCCTACTGTGCTGTTTGTTAGAGTGTCATCTCAAAGACATACCCATGCAGGTTCATTTGTGTTGTGGGTAGAAAAGGAATAGGAATACATCATGATTGTAAAATGTTTATAACCATTCTAAATGCTCACATCCACACTTCTGATTTGTTCTTTAGATGACACTTGTGGAAATCTACCAGGTTTACTGTGTGAAAAAAACAGAATTCACTCTTTGGATTTTTTTTTTAATTTAATAAGGGGATAAAAAGGGACAAATATCCAGCGCTGGGGTGTTTTTGGCAATCGGCCAAAAAACACCCCTTAGCTTAAACCAATGTTCTCTACATACTGTTACATTACCAAGGGTACATACCTATTCATGTGTTTCATACTTTATTCATGTGAGCTTTTTGATGTTTCAGGAACTCTTTTGTTTGATTTTACACTCCGACTTATCTGCGTGACATCCTGTGGGTTAAGTCCATTTATTTTATTTCTTCTTGTGTTTCCATCCTGTTGTTTCACACTCCCTGATAAGGATTTCTTCTATAATTCTTCCCTGGTGCTCTGGTTTGTGTCACTGTTATCTTATCACTTAGAGAGGTCGGTCAGCAGATATGGGGGAAAAAAGCATAATTGCCTTAAACCATAGGAGCATTTTCACATTTTGTGTTTTGCTAAGGCCTACGATATAATACATTCGTCACACTGCTATTTCTACAAGCTATACAGTACAAAACCAATAGATTGTGTTACACTAAGAAGCAGCCAAAAGGAGTTACAAATTGTACCATATCCAAGTACTTATGATAACATGTAAAACATGTAAACAACATGTAAAAGCTAGTACATAAATGCAAAATCTAATATTTTTCAGTTATTTTTAACACTGTGTCAGGATTGATAATTGCCGTGATTTGCGAGCCAGGATTCTCATGAAGAATTGATGAGGATGGTTGAGCAAAAACATGAGCTAAGCCATGCTTGTCTTGCACCTGGAGCAAAGCTCAACAAGAGAACATTGTCTGTGAGGAAGCAGAGGCCTCACAGCCCAGTGTTGTCCCTGTGAAGCACAGAGCAACAACAATGTCTCTGTACCAGCCTCACCCCCCTCATCCATGGGGCCTTGTGATAACTCTGGTCCTTTGAGGAGATGAGGATGTAAAGACTCCCTGGGGAAGGTCAGATGACCTTTGCTGCTGCTTCAGCTGGAGGAGGAGGATGCTGAAGCATCATGGTTCTGTTCTGTCTTCATTTCTCTATAAATCACATAACTCGGTTTGACCAAAGGTGACAAAAGACCCTCATTGTCTCTAATTTGCATATTAAAAATATCCCCACCAATATCAACACAAGAAAACAGCTATTCCCGAGTTGAAACCTGCATTTGCAGGATACGGTATTCCTGAACCAATCATATTTGACTACAGTCAAATATATCTACATCTCCATTTTGCCAAAAGTATGAATTTTCTGTTTCAAATCCTCTACTTTGGAAGAACAAGAATATGAACCCGCTTTGCAGACAGGACTGTGGGCTGGCTCCTCTGTCCTCCCCAGAGCAACAGCACCTCTTTGTTAAGATGTGTACCTCCACCAAACTGCATTGGAGTATACCTGGGAACACTGGTAATCTAACAAGAATCCATAACCTGTTGCTTGAATAAAGTACACTTTTTGTTAATCTGTGATCATGAAAGTTCTTATTGAACATGACCTATAGTGCCAAATTGGTTATAATCAGAAATTAAAACATGCCTCACCCAGCCTCTCTGATCTCAGAGGACAAGTTTGAATGCAAGGGCTTTATTTTCTGCCTAGTTTCATACACTTACCACGTCTGACACAGTTCAGTTTTGTACTACTTTAGATCTCTTTCAATGTGCTATCCCTTGCTGATTCATTCTACACCACGCAAAAACAGTATCTTCAATCCTTTCTGCTTGTGGTTATCTGAATGAGGAAAATACTCTGGTAATGGAACTGACCTGCTAACAGGCTTGTGCTGCATCTTACTCTTACTATACAGGGCTGTGACCTGAATGCAAAGGGGGGACAGCTGCAAGCAACAAACTGAATACATACATTTTTATAGTCAGGTCCATAAAAATTATGATGAGGGACAATGGGACAGGACCTGATGAAACAAATTTTTAATTTGTTTTATTTATAATAATCTTGTTTTATTAATGCTACAGCGAGAAGCAGTTAATAGGGATGCCCATTGTACAACTTTTCCTTCTAGCATATAAGGGTGTGATCAAATAAGGTCTTTCTTGGCAGAGAAAGAGGCTGAGCCCACAAGAATCCACCCCTGAGCTTGCAGTGAACTCAGTACATCAGGAGATGGGTTCTTGGCACTAAATCTGTTCTGTGTGCTCATACAGTGATGTTCAGACACAGTCAATAAAACTGATAGTTCTTCCCATTACCAGGTGTCATTTGTTTGATTCAAGGTGACCCAAGCCCTACTGATCATGATTGAAAAGGAACTCCCCATTTTTGCTACTATATATAATAACTGTTAAAAAGCAATTAAGAAATTTAGAATAATAAAAAGACTAATTATAATCCCTAATAAACTCTGCTCTGCTAACTCAGTGATCACAGTTCTATTGATTAATCTTGCAGAACTTCTTTCAGTGAAGGAGAATAATTTTATTTTAGTGGGTTAATAAAATGTCTAGCTTCACCTACTGCTTTGATTGTGCTCATAGGAAGTGTGAAGTACATCCATTTAGAGACAACTGGCTAGCAAATCAGATCCACTGTCCAAAATTCACTTATTTATTTGAAGATTCTGTCATGGAGGAAGGATGCACCTCACTCAAAAGAGAGAAGCAGTAAAGTGTTTTATTGATGTAGAATAATGATTTTTGACAAAGTTTGATGGAATTTGACAAAGTTCAATAACAAAGTTCACTTTATGAATTACTGCATGGAAGAGACATACAAAGAAAAGTTGAGTTAGTATGGCTCAGACAGGGACTGGATGTATGAAGAGTAAGAAGGATCCTTTTGTTGAGTCATGAGGAGGAAAGTAGATCTCTTTGCTCCTTTCCAGAGCCTAGGTACAAGCTGGATCCTGTCTTGGTCTGAGATTACATCAATGGTTCACTTCTGATGGAATTACCCACACTCAAACACCTGAGTAGCTACATAGGTAATCCTTCACAGGATGAATTCAGCGTGCTGTCAGTCCCTTCCTGAGAACCTGTCCTGGGTATGAGATCTCTCAAGCCCAAGGAGTAACCTCAGGGAGGTATCATTGCCATGCAGCCTCTGCTTCAGCAAAGAGAGCTCCAAGCTTTGCATGGGCTGTCGGTGCTTGTACAGTGAAGTATTGCTGCAAGTCAACAGCAATAACAAGACAAATATCTTGTTTTAGCTCTGATATCTCGTTCTGTACCTTTGCTTATCTTGAACCTTTGGGTTTTGAAACGTGTTTTCAAAACACCTTTGCTCCCTTGTAGGTGAGACAGGGGCTTAACAGCTTGCGAGTGCACCCCAAGGACATGAGGCCTGTTGTTGGTGAGTCTGAGCCAAAGGACAGGGAGGGGGTCAAGTGTGTCCATCACAGTACCCCATGCCTGCAGGGTAAACCTCAGAATATACAAGTCTACTATATCATTGAGGAAACTTTCCTGTCTGACCATGCAGGAGCCACTCTGGCAGTCACACTCCCACCACCAGAGGCTTTCACTGCTGCGACTGAGGTCCCCTTGCAGTCTCAGACATCTGGTTCCTTCAAGGAACTTAATTGTGGTGCAGCAACACATAACAGCTAAAGGACCAGCTTGAGCTGATGCCTCTGAGGAGTGGCCCCAAACAAAAGAATCCCTGGGCCTTTATACTCTCCCAGTCTAAGCCTGCTATAGCCTGGGGTTTTGAGTCCTAGGCTCTTGGTGTGCCTCTGGGTGTCCAGTTAACCCAGCTGACCCATGTCCCCATAGTGGCCTTTGTTGTGCAAAGGGTTGGTGACAGGTCACTTCTCATTGCCCACGTCTCCCAGCACCCAGAGCTCAACCTGCAGCTTGCAACCAGACCTACCTGCACTACATGTATTCCTCAACATCTCTGCTCTTGTAACTTAACAGTACAATATTTCTGGTAATTTTTAGACACAAAGCACTGTAACAGGTAATGTAGCTTTGCACAAGACAAAACTAGGCAGTAGATCAGAGTGTGAGCAAGTCTGTGGTTGGTTAAGAATCATAGGACTAGACTTTTCAAAAATGAGATTTACTCAATCTATGTTCAAGGAGAAGTAGCCTTTTTCCATTGTTTTTTGTGGTTAGTTTTTGTAAAATACATTTAGTTCCTTATTTTTCGTTCTTTCCATCCTGCCACCACCAAAGAGGAAGACACTTGAAAAAAATTTTTAAGTTTCACTATTATGTAACAATGCAGTGTAGAAGAACCTTCTCCTTATTTAGGCTAAAATAGATTAGGAGTTCTTTCAGATCTCGCAGATGTCTAAGCAGGCAAAAGCATATGTTCTCTGACCTTCTTCCTCAAATCTCTATCCTGTGTTTTTCTACCCATGACACACTTTCCTGTTGTCTCCTATCTCGTGCATGATTGTTGACAACCACATCCCAACAGCTTTTCCTACAACCAGCCATTAACTAAACATTCCACAAAGCTGTTTCTGCAAGCTTTTCTTTTACTTTAAACAGAATATCCCAGAAATGTTTGTATTAACATCTGGCACAGAATACACTGTATTTCTGTTTGGCAGGAACAGGCAGCATCATCCACCTTTCCCTGTCTTGCTGGTATGTTATTTCCTCAGCAGCACTACAAGTTTGGTGCCAATTTAACAGAAACAAGTCGATCTGGAAGTATGATTTATATGGAATTTCTCTAAATTACACAACATATGTGAGCTAATTGGATTTAAAAGGGGAAGGGCAAGGACACCGATAGCCAGGCTGACAATTTCAAAGGGTTAAGCTTAAGCTAAAAAAATGCAAAGCAGAAAACAAGGGAGCCTAGACAAGTGCAGAAACTCCTGATGGATGCCATCCTCATAGAAGCAGTGAAGTCAAAAAACATGTTTATTTCCTTCCTATGTGCAGCCAGTATTGGTCCATCCATACTGCTTGGTCAGCTGAATTTACGAGCTATTTCCCTGCAATCACCTCTAAACTCTAGAGTGTTCTGTGAAAGTTCAGTTTATGTTATATGTAAGTTTAATTAAAAAACAGAATTTTATTTATGGGAATTTTCAAGCTTTGTCATCTTTGAGAATTTCCAAGCTAAGCAGCAAGAACAAAGAAAAAAATTACTTGTTGCAAAGATTTTGATCAAATTAACTCACCTGCAACCAATATCAAGTCCTCAAATTAATTGTTCTTAGACAAGAACAATTGTTCTCATTCTGTTGCTCTCCAGCTGCATCTCTTGAAAGACTTGCATTACTTCAATTACTCTCCACTTCCCTCACATATCTACATGGTGTGCCCTTTAAGTTTTACTTCATTTGAGAGCCTATGCAGTGTGGCAAATGTTCAATTACTTCTAACTTCTGCTTACATAATTCCTAGCAGCAGCTGATGTTATTTCCCAAGAGATGTTTATTTTGCACACAATGTGAGCAGCATTGCCTCGGTTCTGTTTGAGACTTGCAAAGCAGACAGGAGATCTACATTGTCCTCACAGATAATTTCTTTATTGTTGCCTGTTGTCATCCACAAACACCTGAACAGCAGGGGCATCTTGTTCAGCTTAAGTCACTCCCTCATACACTTAAAGATTGCACTAGGCCTGGAAAAATTAGGAAGTGCCTCAGCATATCTAGGCCACAGTCTAGCACACAAAACTTTTCTTACTGCTCAGTACTGGGAACTTACACCCACCATCTGGGCCCATGACCCAAGGAACTTCCTGCAGGGAGAAGAGTATTTTGGGGAGCTGCTCCCCTTACACACCCCTGGTGACAGGCAATTGATAGAAGAAATGGAATACAACAATGCCTTACTTACCCAAGTACGGGAACAATGAGTTTCATAGAAGCAGATAACAGAATGTAAACGCAGACACACAAGATGCTAAATGTAGCTGGAACCAGTGGATAAACAGATAATGAGGAATATAGTAGCTTTTGTGCCAAAGCCATGTAATGAGAAATAAGAGTGCTAAGAGAAACTTATGGCAAAATCATCTGTAACACTGGGGACACTTGGTGACCACCAGAGACCCCTTCAGATGGCCCTCTAGGAGCATTAAAGGACTTCCAGTAAGAGATGTATGCAAATTAGTTCTAGGGAAAGTGATGTTTATGTATTAGGCAGGAAGTATGCTGTAATCAGTGTGTATAATCAGGATGGAATAAATACCTTGTTGTAAAGTTTCACTACACATCAGATTAGAGGAAATATCCTCCAGGTGTCCAGCGTGCTACAGTATAAAATGCCTGTTTTCTAATACTTCAAAGTTGTGTTAGAAAGCTTCTTCCCTAGCTGATTTTGGTATCACATTGCAGCCCAACATTCTCTTCATCACACAGAGAGAAGGAGAAATGTCTGCCAGCTCCAAACCCTCATTTTCTATAGTTCATTGGTATTCATCTTCCCATGATATCCCTTCTCATACCTGTCCCATTTACACAATTTCATTTTAAATTTGTTCTCCCTTTATATTTCAGTCAAATTAATTATTATTCTCAGTGGTAAAGCCCTATTTCCTACCACCCTACCCCCCTCTGTTAGAATTCATAAGATTTATGAGTGGCTGTAGAGATAACTCCCAACAGAGAGGTCCAAAGTAAATCTAAACATTGTCAAATTAAACCATCACTAAGATAATTATAGTTGTCATCATCATTTCAGACATAGCATCATTGAATAGACACCAAACAATCAATTGTGTAATTGTGAATTAGTAGGGGTTCATGGAGATGAAGTTAATTACTCATTCCTACCATGACAAAGCAATTCAGTACTTCTAGCTATTTTTTGTGAATTAACCTAACATAAGTGCTTAAGGGAGACTGAGGATTTTAAGCAAGGGCTACATCATGAGCATTTCAAACACCTGCAATATAAAAGGAAACAAGAACAGCTGGAAAATATCTGCTAAGAAGATGCACAAGCTGGATAAATGTTGATTGGACCATTATAAGGAGAATATGCAAAACACAGTATGTGTATTGGGGTGACCACTGGGGTGAGCAGAAGGGAGTTAAGTGAAGCCCATATCCCAAGGAGCAATGAGAGAATGAGTGAAAAGAAGCAAGAGAAAAAAGCTACTCCAAGAGACTCAGCTCCACCTCCTCTAAAATATTTCACCACAGTGACACCACTGGCTGCCTTAGGATGGCTGATCAGCTTCTGCCCAAGCAAAGCCTTCCCCCACGAGCCCTGCCCAGGATCCATCTCAGTGCCACATTTCTCTGCGCTGCTGGGCTTCTCCAGGCCAGCTTCAGCTCTTTGGCTTCCTGGACTATTCTTGCCCTAGCTTGTGCATACCTCAGCTCTTAACACTAAGCAATCCAGGGTTAAGTAACACATTAGATTACTTTAGCTCTTTAGGTTAGGCCATTTCTGGAATTGTTGGAGACAAAATCTAATTTTAGTTCACCCACTATAGAATTGACCATACCCCAGCACTGCTTGCAGTCTTCTACACAAATACCATCTCAGCTCCAGCTCTGAAATGAGGGCTGTACAAATTACCTTCCCCTCATTTGCCCATTACCTGTGATTTGAGCCCACCATCACTGACTTACTGTCACCCTTTGAAGGGACCAAAGCTGGGTACAAGGTCTGCTCTTCTACTACTATGCAGCAAGTCTAGTTTCGAGTGGCAGAGACCACTGATCAGACACAAGTTACACTGGCTAAGAACATGACACACTTTTCCCAAGAAAAATACTATGCCTGTTAGCATGGAAAGAGCATCTTAGATTTCACACAGGCTAATGAACCGGAAAGCAGTAGCAGTTAGTGGCTGCTAGACCAAGAAACCTTCTGTCATCAGAGATAAGGTACATGCTATACCCTTGAACAGTGTGTTCCTTGATGCTTACCAATTGTATTGCTCTTAGTCATGTTCCTACTTAGAGACCAGCACAAGGCATTCTTTTAACCCTTCCTCTATTGTTCTTCCTGCTCCTTTCACATACAAGTGTTACATTCATAATCCATTCAGAAGAACTGCAATACTTTTACTACAAATCTCAGCTGGGAAGTCAAAGCAACAAATTTATGTGTGTTTAGCTTCTCTAAGTTAATATAAGATGGAATATCTTTCAAAATCCCCATGAACTGTTATTTTCTTTGGTAAATTGTTCTAGCAGTCTAATGCTATCTCTGGATAATTGAATATTGCAATAATTAAAAAGCAGGTACTTTTGGAAAGGATATTTTCAGATGATTATTTTTTCACTCTTCATACCAGGTGATACCTGCAATGAACTATCCATGGAAGCATCATAAATGTTATTTTCAAAACAATATTGTGCAGTGAGACCACTCTTGTTGACCTCAAAGAACTAACATGCTACACTTGCTACATCACTCTGAAGAACTCAGGGTGGTTTTATATGTGGAAGAAAACCAGAACTTCCATGACCAATTAGAAACTCCTTAATACATGCTACGGGCTAAAAGGCACTATGTGAGAAAAATACTGTAATATATAGATAATTAACAGTCACAGGATTTGTAGTATAAAAAGAATGGAAGCCATTCTGAAGGTTTCAAACTGAGCATGATAGATGAGTAAGATTTAATCTGTGGTATAATAAATGCCTGCCAGTTGTAAATAAATAATCAAGTGATAATTACTTTGGGGTGTCTAAATGTCCCTTCTTTTCTAGGAGGCTATTTAGGCAGATGTTCTTATCTGTGTATCTTATTCCAAGACAGGAAAAGATTTCACCCTGTACAATGAGGCATTCCAGGCACCCTGTATATGTGATGAATTAACTATGTCTGAGAACTGCAGTCTCCTGCACAAGGATGTCTGTATGGATCCCTCATTATGGCTGTCATTCTGAAGCTCTGCAGCTGAGCTGGGCTGGCTATAGCTTTCAAAACCCCACACAATACATGGGTTCAAAATCATGGAAAATGAAATCCTCTCAAGAGTGAATCTCATCATCGCCCGTGCCTGGAGAACCAAGCCATCACTGTGTAAGTGAAAAAAAAAAATAAAAAAAATAGCTGTCAAACAAGACTGAGTAGAAACTATAAAATTGTTTTACTGCTATTTAAACTCTGTCAATGTTTCCTTTTTTTTATACAGCTCAGTGACCTTCTGGCTCCTTAAGCAGTAAACATTAGGGCTCTGAATCGCCCTGAATCATAAGATTTACGATTACTTACTTCAGCATAGGTTGTTCTGGTGTCAGAACCTGAAGGGAATCAAATACATTTGGGTAAACCAAACACATCACTGTGACAGTAACACTGCCATAATTAAACAAATAGTAATAACTATAATGCAAAAGCAGTGTGTGAGAGTGTGTGTGTGTATAGTCTCTAAAAAAAATTAAACCTCAGACAAGTATGTGTGCACATTCTATTCACTGACCCTAAATCAAGAATGTCTATTATGCATAAGTATCTTGAGCAAAGATTGTCAAGATGCCACAACTGCAAAACACTGTCTGTGTTACTAGAAAACTGAATCTTGAAGGATGTCTAGGAGAGAAAGGCACTACCTCTTGGAATAGCAACCAGCCACTGAATCATATAACTTTTGGTCAAGAATTATATAACAATCATTGGAAACAGCATGATTTTTATGTTCCAAGATGAACTCTTTATGTATGTGCCACTGTTTCACAGCTAGGTATGCAGAAGACGTCTGGCATTCCTTAATGCTTTGTCTGCGAGTGTTATCTTGCTATCATTAAAGAAAACAAACCAGAAATGCCTGAATAGGATCAAGTATCCAGCTGTTGGATAGTAGATACCCGGTTCTGTGAAGTGGGCCACCATCCCCCAGCCAACTCCCTCCATTTTTATTGTTGAGCATGACGCCATATGGTGTGGAATATCCCCTGGGTCAGTTGGGATCAGCTGCCCTAGCTGTGTCCCCTCCCAGCTCCTTGTTTTGTATCCAGATGTCAGCACAGGCTGCCAGTCAGATCAGATCACAGTGATATTGCAGTATACCTTAGAGTTTTTAAAATTACTATTCCAGTGTGCACTCTGGTACCTTATTCCTTGCCAACATAATTCTCAGTCACGTCAATACTGAGCAATAACAAGATTTAGCACCATTGCTAGCAAAATATAATAGTCCTAAGAATATCCCTTGTTAAACACAGCTGAAAGAGGCAGTGAATAGTAAAAGCAGTGTGTGGGCTCGTGCTTATAGATCTGGAATCTTCTGAGATCATTGACAAGGGCCATCTAAGAAGCCTTTGGGAAGCCTGAGGTTGCCTAATGCTGTTGGGAATAGACAGGAGGCCTTGACTTCTAGCAAGGCTAGCAGGGCTAAAGAGCTCTGTCAGTTCTCTTTGATTAAAGGGGCCCTTGGAGGTTTTGTCCCAGCTGACACTGATTAGAGAGGGCCTCATCCCCCATTCAGCCTGAGGGTTATGTAAGAGCTGGGCCTAAAACACACAGGCTTTTTAGGGCATTTGGTGTGGGATGGGCTGGCACCTTATCTCATGGCAGCACACAATTCCACAGCAGTGGTGAGGGTGTGCTACAAGCTGTTGTCCTCAGCAGCTTTTAGATAAACTTCTGATATGGGAAACATATATGTATAGGAAAACTCAGAATTTTAGAAGCATATAATGTGTTTAAGCTGTGGAGGGGAAACAGAAATATATAGCTTATTTAGCAATTTTGTAAAAGTAGAAAAACAACTTGTAACAGAACACATAAGAATATCACTTGTTAGGCAGAGAAAAATGCAACAGAACACATAGAAATTTAGTTGCTAGGTAAAGGCTGTAAAGATAAGATGTATATTGTGAAAATTCAGTAAAGCAGGACTTACCTATTGTGAGAACTTGATAAAGCAGAACTTGTGGCTTAAGAAACCAGCAAGAACCAGGCTCCTGGTTTTGGCCAGGACAAACTGACCTGGGAGTTAGCCAAACCTCCACTGCACCTACCCAGAGACGGGGGTCAAACACCAAACACCTGAGAAAGACCACTTACTTCACAAAAATCATTGCCTACAACCACCAGGAAGCATGGCACCACAGAATACTCATCATAATATGAAGTGTAAGGAGGCAGACAATAGAATGATGAGGAAGAGAGGATGACAATCAAATGAAGATGTGTTGACTGAGGTTATCAAGCAAATTACGAGGGCTTATGCAAACAGATGGAACTTTATCATCAACTTGTGTGTCACCCAAGTACATGCATATAAACACAAGGTTCAGAAAGGATTCCTTTGCTTTCTAAACTTTGAAACTAAATCTTCATAATTATCAAGTAGTTTGGTTTTACCCATACTGATGACCATGGGTAAATATTTTTTGCTCAGGGTCAAGGCTTAACCTAGAGGGGCCTCCCCACTCAAGGGAGGAATCTCCACACACACTTCCACCAGTCTTCCCTGATGGAAGATGGGACTATGCCTTTATAGCACAGTGATTGGTTGTCATTCATATGTTGCTAGGCTAGTCACTGCCATGCCAGCTTAATTTTTAAATAAGATGTTGTCACTTGTTTGTGTTTCTCCTTCTGTTTATCTGTCTTTCACATCCTTGTCTATTCAAGTCATTGTTAGGAATAATCTATCCTTCACATCCCTGTGATGGGTTTAATTTAGGATTGTTTGTCAGGCTGATCTCACAATCCTTCAACACTAAAAGCAGTTTTTACTGGAAGTTAACTGCATTGAAATGGAGTTCAGGATCTTGAAAGGAGGAAAGAAAACAAAAGCTAGGACTGCTGTCCTGGATTTCAAAAGGCTTCAGCATGTTTAGGGAATCTACTTGGGTGAATCCACTTGATATGATCCTGAAAAGAGAACAGGTTCTGAAAGACTGTTTTTGGATGGATTTTTTTGTATCTCACAAGGAATTAACTTTCTACAAGCTCAAGAATGGCCTGTTCTGTTATGCAGGAGGACCTGCAAGGATGGCAGGAGGTTTTGCATGGATGTGCAAGGAGAGCTTGACTGAACTCGAGCATGAAAAGAAAGTACAAGAGGTGGACATAAGCACAGAAGACTCAGAAGAAACTGCCTAACTCTGCAAGGATGAGTCAGGAAAACCAAATCAATCTGGTCAAAGAATGTGAAGGCCAATAAGAAGTGCTTCTACAATAGAAAATATGGACCCACCCCCTAGTGTGACTGGGACCTGGTAGAAAGCAGTGCTGCAGGGGGCCATCACAAAAGGAATTGTAAGGTGGGTGGTTTCAAGTAGAACTTAGGCAGAATTTAATGCTAGGATTTGGTTGCAGAGATGAACGTTAGCATGAGGGATTGCTGAACCTGAGCATACAACGTGTGCTGCCACTAACAATGCAGTCTGTGTGTGCTCTTTGTGAGGGCTTGTTCCCACGGGAATGTGTGAAAATGTAATGCTTTCAGCAAACCTCAGTGTACCCTCCAGAACGTTTGGTATTGTACAGTAAGAGATGGATGGATTTGTTTTACTTGGAAGAATACTGTAAAGATGTGAGGAACAATGGGGCTATTGAACCTCTCCACAGAACTCTGTACAGCAGTGGCTCCACCAGAAAGGACTGTCCTGGTCTAGTGCATTGCATATTTCCCAGCATTGCAGGAGACATGTACTAAGTTCTAAAGCCACCTTTTTCTCTTAAGCATCTTGTGCTTTTTTTTCCATTCGAGATCCAACAGAACCAGAACTTCACTCTACAAAGCAGACACAGAAAGTCTGTGCCTTATTTGCCTTAGTCCTTATAACGCAGTTTGGGTTGAAAGGGATCTTTAAAGGTCAACTAGTGCAACATCCGTGCAATGAGCAGGCACATGTTTAACTAGATCAGGTTTCCATTGAGCTTGATCAGGTTTCTATGAAGCCCAGTATGGACTGGATAATTATACAGTGAGGTCAGCTGGCAACAGCTCCAACTTCTGAGTTCAAAGGATCAGCAGCACAAAGACAAGCTGGAGACCAGTCCCTTGCGTCAATACTAAGGTCATATCACTCAACATCTTCCTTAATGACCTTGAAAATGTGACATGCAAAGTGCATGCTCACAAGTTAATAGATGATTCAAAACTGGGAATAATGATCTATGTTACTAAATGTTCCCCAAAATGGGTAAAAATAACAAACCCTTAACACCAATGTAGTATTAAGAAGCAGATATTCTTTATTCCATGCTGGATGCATGAGGGGCTATATCCTCTGAAATATTGTGCATGCTGAATAAAGAAAAGCTCCTGTTCAAATACTGTATTTTACATGCATATTCATTGATTTTCCAGAATAAACATACATATGATAATAATTTCCTTGAAATCATTACCATATTTTCCCACTCCTTTGTGTACATATTGTTCTGTCCTGGGGGTCTCTTAGGTTGAGCCCAAAGTGATAGCTGATCGCCTGGTGAACTGGTAGAAGTTGGCAGATGGTCTGGTTGCTTTCTAGTTCTTCTTGCAGAATGGATATTGTGCAGTTCCATAGACCAGTGGTTTTGAAGAATAAGCATCATGTTAGCCCACCAGGCACAGATGATTTTTCATCTGGCAACATCACAGTGTACCTCTGAATAGGGACAACTGACAGGTTGGAGAAAGCAGCAGATAGGGACCTGATGAAGCTCAGCCAAGGCAAGTCCTCTTCTGCACCTGGGGAGGAATAACCCCATATATCAGCACAAGCTGAGGCCTCACTCTTTGCAGAGAGTCTATGTCCAAGCACTTCCTGAGTCACTCCTTATAGCCTGCTGCTTTATCAGTGCAGTTTCTCCACATGTTCAGGCTGATGTGGCTGAAGTCCTTCCTGCAGCTGCCTGCAGTCAAACCAGTGCAAGAGTAGCATGTGTCTGTTCCTTGGGATAATCTGATGTCAGTTTGAGATACACCATAGGTGTGCGTT
Organism: Parus major; assembly: GCF_001522545.3. NCBI lineage: Eukaryota > Metazoa > Chordata > Aves > Passeriformes > Paridae > Parus > Parus major. Next base: position 54,619,288 of record NC_031773.1, on the reverse strand, counting down.
GAGCATAAGTGTGTGAAGTTTGGCAGTTCATGAGCTATTTTGGAAGCAGCTCCTGAGGTTAGACAGTTAAAGTCACTGGGCTAGTAATTATTTAATTACTTCCACTTGAGAAGCTGAGGAACAGTAAACCTACCCCTAGCGCAACCCTAGCCATGTTACTACCTTCTTCCAGACTCACTGCTGGAGAAAGTGTACTGAATCTCATGAAAAATAGGAAAAGAACTGGTTGCTTGTCAGCCAGACCTGTGTGCTGTTTAGGTTTGTCACCCAGGCACAGAGAATATGTCAGTACCACTCAGTTTGCTACAGCTTTATCACGTCTCCTGACCCCAGGAAAGGGAACTCCAGGGAGGCCTGCCAATGAAAGAGGAGCTTGTAATTAACACATGTAAATTGAAGTACTGACATGACTATAACTTAACAAAATAAAGATTTTAATTTCAGAATAACAGAATAGCTAACAATGGGGAGGAAATTTAGTAAACAGAATGGGTAAAATAGAAAGACAAGCAGCTGGGTGTAATATATACCTATACCCTTGTGCAGGGAAGAGATAAAGAAGACTGGCTGCTTTTGCATCAACAATAGGTTAAAGATATAGTAGCTTGATGGAATGCATACCTAATTGCTTGCTTATTGAATACTAAGCAAAAAAGGAAAGCGGGAAATGTAGTAAAAATGCTGTATAAACCCACTGAAATCTATATGGAACAGAAATGCTTCTAGAGAAGCATTTCAAAGAGCATAGGCTCTAATGCTTTCTCTCAGCCGGCTTAATAAATGCATTTTTAACAGATGAAAATTGTTTGTCTGTTGACCTTTGTTTCAATAACTGGCTCATGGTGACTGAATAGCATTGCAAGGATAAATATTTAATCGTATGCATGAGGTGTCACAGCCAAACTTGTCACATACAAGCATTTTTTCTTTAAGGTGTTTTATAACTTTCACCGTAATGGTAGGATTTGAATCATCCTATTACCTACTAATGGATATTTCTAATTATTTAATCACAAAGCGTATTTTGTTGGCCTTGGAGCGTTATCATCCATCAGCATCCTTGTGGTTTATTTGTTAATCCAGATGTTTCAGCTGTTGATTTAACAAAATTTTCAGGTGTTACAATGTGCTATGTAACAGTTGACTTTCGCTATTATGTATTTGCTTTTGCAAATTATAATAAATCGTAACCACTTCTGTAGATACAGTGCAAATTATAATTGCTTTTGTGAACAGTAGAACTAAAATTCTGCATGGAGCAAGGCTATCACAAGGTGCAAAGTGTGCTTGCAAAAGATGTATCACAAGATACATTTGCTCTTGCAAAATGTATAACCAAGATATCACAGGCAGAGAACAAGATACCATAAAAGCAGAATACCACGTCTAAAGTGGCATCAGAAGACCACCCTGGACTGCCTCCCTGAGGGACCCTCAGAGACTATAGCTGTGGACTTCTGCTATGCTGTGGCAACCTGAGGCAGAGCTGTGGTAAATGGGCTCTGAGAAATGTGCAGAGTCATTTGGGGAAGTAATGCAGCTGCAACAGTATAAAGGATGGCTTGCTAAAGAATTGGGCTGCTTGTGGCTGCTGCAGTCACCCAGTACTGTTACTTTTGCTTTATTGATCTGTCCCTTATCATCCCTTACTAAACTCTCAAAATTTTGAGGAGTGGCCTCACATCAGGCATCATCAGGAACCTATGTTTCTCTTAGCTATGGATCCTTCTGTTAATTTTGTGAGAACAGCTGTTTCCATCTCTTAGTCAATCACACGTTCTTTTTAGTAGGGGTGGGTGGTGGGTCTTGGGTCCAAAGCTGATTGTTGTAAATGACAATATAGTATTGGCTTTTGCATTTATGTATTATCTTTTGCATATCATTATTAATCACAAAGATATTGATATAGTACAATTTATATTTACTTTTAACTGTTTCTTGGTGTAGTATAATCTGTGAGTTTATGTATGCACCATACAGCTTATATAAATAGTAAATAGTAATTTGATAAATATATCTTAGGCTGTAGCATAATATTAAAATAGAGACTATGTGATGTTAAAATATTTTTATGTGGCTAACTCAAGAGAATGGTGTAAGAGCATTAGGTAGTTCCTTGCATTTGTAGACTATCGGAGTGATAAGATAACAGTGACAAAAAACAGAACCCAATTTACTGACTCCTCATTATCAGGGAATTTAAAAACAATAGGGTGGAACCAGGAGAAGAAATAAAATATATTGGTTTAATCTACAAGATGGCATGGAGACAAGTCTAAGGTTAAAACCAAGCAAAAGAACATCTAAACTCAAAGGAATGTTTGAATATGTATAAACTCTTACAAATATGCATGTGCCCCTGTATGTAAAAGTATATAAAGAACGTGGTTTTAAGCTAAGGGTGTGTTTTTGGCAGATAGCAAAGGGCCCCAGTGCTGGATTTTATCCCTTTTATCCCTTATTAAACTTTTAAAAATTTTAAAGAGTGAGCATCGTTTCTCACAATGAGGATGCTGTGTTTATATACTCATAATACTGCCAGCTTCCGAGGAATGTGTGGTCCCAATTTATACCACACCATCTAGAAATGTAAAAAAGGAAAGAAAACAAAAACAAACAAACCAAAAAAAACCACACAAAAACCCCAAAGAAGATCAAAAACAAAGACAAAATTAATTGCAGGACGAAAGAGCTGGCAGATGATGGATGGCGGTAATAGGAAACCCGGTGCTGTGGAATGCCTCCACTGACGGCAGCAAGGAGGGAGAGGGCCCTTAAAACCACCGCGGCCCTTGTACTTCTTCCAGGCTTGGGAAAACACTTTCTCCTAACTACTAAGCTCTGGAAATGGGGAGTGGGAGCCCCGTTTTTTTGCTGCGGGGTGTTTCAGGCCGCTTCAGAGGGCTCCCTGAGCCCCGCCGAGGCGCTCCACAGCGGGCCGGGAGCGGGACTACATCTCCCGTCATCCCACCGGGCGCCGCCGCCATCTCGGCACCGACCGCCGGGCCGGGCCGCCGTCCCCGCATTCCCCGCTCCCCGCTGTGTTCCTCGGGCCCCGCCGCATTCCCCGCTCCCCGCCATGAGCTGGGACGGCGCCGGCGAGGAAGTCCGGCTCCTCCTGGACCTGTGAGTGCCACCCCGACACGCTGCCGCCCGCCCGCCCGCCCCGCCAGGGGGCCGGGCCCGGAGACTGGGAGGGGGACGGGGCTCGGCAGGCCTGAGGCGGCGGTGGCGGAGCGGGGGCAGCCAGTGTGGGTGCTGGCAGGTTCGGCAGCCTTCGGGGGCTGCAGGGATTGTCAGAGATGCCCCTTTGGGAGGAGTTACAGGGCAGGTGACAGGGGTGACGAAATTTGGCAGGGAGGTAACAGGATGATCCTTGACAGATCCGGGTGTGGAGGGACGGCTGAGGATCCCTGGCTTCACCTGGCCCTAGAGAATCCAGTGAATGGTGTGTTGCTCTGAATTTTTTTCCATGTTGATACCGAAATAGGCTAGAAAACAAATTTTCTAACACAATTTGAAGCATTAGAAAGCAGTCATTCTTTATTGCATAGCTGGACACATCTGGAGGGTCTTTCCTCTAAGCGAGTATATCGTGACACTTTACAAGATGTTTATTCCATAGTGCTCCTGTGTATTCTTTAAAGCGCACTTCCTGGCTAATACGTAAATATCACTTTCCTGGAACTAATTTGCATGCATCCACATCTTACTGGAAGTCCTTGTTGTGGTCCTAGAGGGTCATCTGAAGGGGTCTCTGGTGGTCACCAAGTGTCCCCAATGTTGCAAAGGATGACTTTGCCTTGAACTTCTCTTAGGGCATGCGCTATTGCTTCTTGTTACATAACTTCGGCACAGAAGTTGCTATATTCCTCATTATCTGTTTATCCACTGGTTCCAGCTACGTTTAGCATCCTGTGTGTCTACTTTTTTATTCTTTTATCTAATTTGCTACTTAGTCTTTAAGCTCTATCTTGCAACTCGAAGGGGAACTGAAAATTTTTATTCTCTGTGTTATCAAATTCCTTTGTGTTCCAGAGGAAGTTAGAAACAGCACAGGAATAAAATATTTCATTTGAAAGATAAAAGGAAAATAGCTAGCAAAGAGTACTAACTAGTATAGTTAGGTTATTATTTGTATCTTACAGCACTAAAGATAAGATTATAGTTACCGTGGTGCGGCCAATAAGTGTCCTGTAGTTTCCTATAAAGTAGAATTACTGTGAAAACCTTTATAATTTAATGAATAATTCTTTAAATTGCAGATCAGTACTGTACCGTGCTAATATCAACCAGCTTTTTGAAAAAAATGTGATTAATCTTAATAGCCCTTCAAGCTAAATTTAATATGCCATGGTAAGAGACAGCTGGCATAGCTCACATTGATTTCCATGGATCTGTGCTGGGTTTGGGGTATTTTCTTCAAGTTTGAACTAAGTAGTTGGTTTAGATTTACAGGCCCCTTTTGAAGCTGCATTAGTGAGACAAGCCCCTCCTTTCTGCTCACCGTGTTGCACAGATCCTGCCTGTGAGCAGGTTCACATTTGTGGTCTTCAGAGATGATAATAAATGGTGTGTTTATTATCTTTGATAAGATTTTTTATTTTTAAAAGATAAACAATTTTCTTAATTTCTGAGGTCAAGTTGAGGAATGTTGTATATAGATGAGCTGTTTAATCTCAGAACAAAGAATGTGGATGGTGTAACCTGGATGTACAGAGACAGAGCTTGGTACAGGCTTCTCTGTTGGTCAGTCAGCCAAGTTCATCCAACAGTCACTGAGATTTCCGTGAAGGCATGGAATGCTTGCACATCTCTGAAGGAATGAGTTAAAGCTGTTCCTGGTGTGTGCTTGGGTGTATAAGGGTCTCTGCAGGCAAGGCCTGGGTTTAACTGCCCAGGTTCTGCTTGAAATGTCTCCTGCCTACAGTGTTCTCTGCAGTGACCTGCTCAAGGTGCTTTTCCTACACTGTACTGATGCGCAGACAAAGACTTTCCAACTTCATTTAAAGTTAGAAAGTGTATATATGTTACAAACACTAAGCACACCACGAGTAATCTCCAAAGGCATGTGCAAAATCCATGGGGCTCTTGCCCTCTTTTTATCCACAAAAATCTTATATATTCATATAATTATTCACTATACCTATATATATGCATTACCTAACCTTGCATACCCCCACTTCATATTAAAATGAGTTCAAAGTCCTTCCTCAAAATGAGTCAGTGGGTTTTGAAATGGGTCAGTGGTCTCCTAAAATGAAGTCAAGGACATTTTCTTCTCATTAAACTCTTCACCTTTGCCTTGTTGGCAGGTTCTCTGGACCCTTGGCCATGGTCCAAGCTCCCCAGCCTGGTTCTGGCTGGTTTTGGGCCCAGGTGTAGTTACGGTTTCTTCATCTTTACAATAGCTCATCTTTCTTGTCTCCTTCTACAAACACAACTAAGTCAAGCAAGTAATATATTGTCTTAGCTCTACGTTGGTCCATCTGGTAATAATTAACCATCTACATAGTTTCTATTCCTCTTGCTAAACCCTGAATCAAAATATATTGCTTCTGTCTTGGTAACTGCATTCTTAGCTTCTAAATTCTTTTAAACCTTTGATTCAGTATGAACTTTAGTGGTTTTTTTTAACGTGACTCCATGCTGGAAATCTTGCTTCTTTCCTGCCTTAAGTCTGTGCTACCCTTCAGATTATAAGGCATTAATATTTTTACCTCTTTAAAGCTTTTATTTGGTGTGATTTTAGTTTCCTGAAGTTTGGTGGCATTCTGATGCCAGACAAGGTTTTGTTGCAAAACCAGTTGCCTGTAGGGACTCCAGAGCTGTGGTTTTATGCTAAATTTAATTTGGCATTACTCCAGGCTGCTGCTGCACCCTGCACTCAGCCACTTATCCTGGCACTGTTGTTTCTGTGTCCTCAGAGTTTTAGTCAAGGGGATTTTCAACCAGATCAGATGCTGAACAGCTCACATTGCAGCTGCGAATTTCAGAGACAGCTTGAGGAAGGCACAGAAAAAAATGGTTGAGGGGCTGATTTTTGCCTTCAGCTGCTTAGGGAACAGTTTCACAGAAGGATGAAGGATGCTTGACCCCAAAGGGCAATAGCTGAATCAATGGCAACATGGAACAGCTGAAACTGATAATTTCTGAGGGGACCATAGCTGGATGCAGAAGATAACAATTTATGGCTTGATTGTTCTAGTTCTACTATGTAATGCCTCTTTTTGACTGTACTGTAACTTTTCTTTATTTCAGATGCCTTCAGTGTTTGACAAAGAACCTGTCCAGATACTCTGCAGATATTAAGCCCTTGCCACCCAATATAAAGGATAAACTGATTAAATTAATGAGTAGGCAAGGGCAAATAACTGATGCAAATATCAGTGAGGTAAGAGTCCATTCAAAACTATACTGTCTGTTTTGGGAGGGGAAAGCAGCCTCTCTTGCACACTAGTCTGTTCTTGAGTATTGTGTGTTTTGAGATACTCATGCATAATTTATTATATGTATATTATGTAAAACTTCATATATATCATGTAAAGCTGTATATTTCATCAGCTTAATAGAATTCTGTTGGTAGAATTCTATTGACATTAAGCACACAATCTCCATATAGTTTATTTAAATTTTGGTTCCTAGAAATATAAGGATGGCAGAGCTAGAAATCAATAGTTAAAGTTCTCCCATCCCTTTTGCACACTGATGTGTGTCAGTGTTTCAATGAGACACCAGTTAATGACATTTCTTCAGCTGTAAACTCAGGGACACATTTGTTTTGCTATCTGTTTATGGTTATCTTGTTCAGCCTCAAAGGGAGGTGTGAGAATTGAGGGAAGCTAAAGGTTGGCCTTGGTGAAACAGAAAATTAATGACTCCCTGTGCATTCCTGCTTTGACCTGTAACTCAAGAGACAAATATTATCAGTTTCTCAGAGTCTGGAGAGTGGAGCCAAGACTAGAGGCAGAAGCACTGTGGAAAACTTACAAACAAAATAATTTGTCTTTAGATAAAAAGATTTGTGTTTACACAAAGTAAGTCTTTGAGTAAAAATCAAATTCTTATTAATTTATCTACTTTTTGAAAAATTGCCTGGACAAAATCTGGTTTAGGCTACCTTTTCAGTAAGGGATAATTTCAAAACATCCTAAGAGATTATACAATTAAAGCCATGTGATTGTGTGTGTATGAATGCACAAAATGCACTAGGATATTTTTAGTCTGGAAATAAACTTGAGATCTTAATTTACAGACTTTTCTGCTGTCTCTTTCTTAAGTCTCCTCTGTATTTGTCATCTTTCAACAGTTGATCAGTGCCTTCTCTTGGAGCCTATTTTCCTTGTGGCTCTGGGAAAATTCTGCTCTGGTTCTTTTTTCATGTTTTTTCTTTCTCTGTTCCTGCAGTTTCCTGCAGTTATATCCTCTGTTGTTATCATTTTGTTTGGTTGTATTATACCTTAACTTTCTTTGCTAGCAGTTTCCCATTTGTTTTTATACACATGCTTCATATGTTTTCTCTGTTTTTCAGGGTATGCTTTTTAAGAATTTTGCTTGAAGTTAAGTTTCAGATGAAATTCTGTTAATCTGAACTTTTGTGTAAACTTCTATTTAATCTCTTACCTCCCTGTTCTGTCCAAATTTGTGTTATCATGTGTCTTTTTCCCCCTTGCTCTGCTTTTTGCTTGGACCAGCCATCCACAGACATGTCAAACTCTTTATTCTAAATCCCCTTTACCAGATAGTTTTATAAAGCCATTCAACATGTGTCCACAGAATACAAACCTATATTTTTAAGTATCTTTTTTTTGGTGTGCTGCATCCAGACAACCCATTGTCTATCTAAAAATCTTATATATTTGCAAAACAGCCAGTTTTCCTTGTAGTACCTTATTAGAGTGAACACCAGGAGGAATAGGCCTTTAACAAGCCTGTCAGCTGTGCTGTTATCTTTGCTAGTTTATGGAAATTTATGTTTCTATCCCTGGGAGTTAAGGGAGTAACAAGTTGAAGGGAGTATATGGCTATTACTAAAATTGGAGGCCTTCCACTGCTTTGGGTCTAACTTTCATAAATGTTCTCTTGGGAAAGATTTCACAAAAATTCCAATCTGGGTCTTGGGGGAGTGAAAGATCCCATTTAATGAGGATCTGGTACCTCTTCATGGTATGGTAATGAGAGTGCTTGTTTATGAGCAAAAGAGTGTGTGGGGTGAGAAAAATACTTTGAGGGAAAATTCCTTCCAAATATCACTCTTACCTGTTGTGCTTACCTGTTGAAGTTTTGATCACAGTCAGTACTTTGTTTTGCACTGCAGATTTCTTCCCACAAAGTGTGCTAGCAGGTGTGAGGGTGTTGTCCTGGGTACACACGTAGCAAGTGAATCACCAAGATTGTATTTCAATTGTTTAAGTAGCATTACTTACACATTAAGTATTAATGTGTTCCTACTCTGTATGTCTCAGAAACAGTTCGTGCTGTAGGAGCTGAACTGTTGCACAAATAGACCAGATTTTCTTTAGTTTTTAGCTCCTAGGACTGGTAACCCCACCCTCTATTGCAAACTTCTATGTGATGTCTAATATTACAAGTACTTTATATAAAAGTGCAGATGTTTGATGGCAGAGCAGAGTTTGACTGAAATGGTGGGTTTTCATTACAGGTATTGCACCCTGCTGTGGAGTCTCTGGACCTCCGAGACTGTGATATTTCAGATAATGCATTATTGCAGCTTTATAACTGCAAGCAGCTGAAAAAAATCAACTTAAATTCTTGCAAGGAGAACAGATTTGGAATTACTTCAGAAGGTGTGTTATCTGTTCACAGATAACTGGGATCTTATTTCTGGCTTATTTTTCTTGTTAAATTAGAAAAAAATTGCCAAGAAAATATCTAGGGTAAATATTGCTTAAAGAAAATCCCCAATGCCACCCCAGTACTAATTAAAAGTCTCTCCAGTGGTGTAAACTTCCTAGGCCTAGTTATCCTAGGAGAGAGATATCAGGTTACTCTCCTGCTAGATTTCTGGTAAAACCGTGCCATGCCCAACATGTTTTCCACTTTATCTTAATTGTTCCTTCCTTAAAACTTGTTCCAGAGCCTTTGGACTCAGCATGGTGGGTATGTTAAAGAATGAATAACTCTTTCAAGTTGTTTCTTTGGCAGGAGTCATAGCACTGGCCTTGTCCTGTCCTTACCTGCGTGAAGCGTCTTTCAAAAGGTGCTGTGATATAACTGACAGTGGAATTCTGGCTCTTGCACTCAACTGCCAATTCCTTCAAATAGTGAACTTGGGGAGCTGCTCAGGCATCATGGATGCATCTCTGCAGGCACTAGGAGAAAACTGCAAATTTCTTCACAGTGTGGACTTCTCATCTACTCAGGTAACTACAGTGGCAATTGGCCAATTGGCTTCAGTTTGTTTCTTTTTTAAGATTATCATGATAAAGTTCAAAGTGGATCGTTTTTGCTCTGCTCTTGACAAGATTTTAGACCATAGTTTTCTTCTAATTTTTTGCCTTTTAAGGAAAAGGAAAGGTATATTTTGCTTATTGGTGACTGGAAAAATACACATTTTTGTATTAGAGCATGCATAGTGAACCAAAGATAAACCTTTGTTAGAATCTACCTAGGTTGTTGTTGTTTTTTTTAGTATATTTATGTAGCACAATAATTTTTTTTAAGTGGTAAAGTAATCCAAAATATTCAGTTTAAAGAAAGTAGGATCTTGGACAGATCATTGCTGGCTTTCAGTTAGGACAAACTGCTGTAGGTAATAATCTAGGATGTTAAACAATACAAGCCCCTAGTAGAAGTAAACACTCTGTAATTAAATGATAGTTTAAGAGTGATTCTGCTTGTCAGAGTTATGGTACAGAGTCAACACTGAAAAAACAACATTTTAAATGTTGGAAATGGCAGGGAAGAAGATTTAACAGCAGCATTTAGCTTGAGAACGGGGAGACGAGCTGCAAAAGCAATCCTGTAACATATTTCATAATTACAGTGAGATAATGAAGCGAGGGAAAGGTTTTTTGCAGTAAGTGTAGCATTCAATTGACATTGATGATGAGTAATTATGTTAAATGTGAGTCCAGTACTGAGCATTCACAATGAAATGTCAGTTCTGGAAATTATGTAGGAGGTTCTTATTTTAGATGCTATTCTTCTTTGAATTTTTCCAGAGGTAGGATATCAAAAGAGTCTTAATATTTCATTTGGTAATTTTTATTTATTGCCATTTAACTCTTGTTTCTCCAGATTTACTTTATTGCTTTTTTATTTCCTTGATTCTCTTCTTTTATAGACAATAGCTGTTTCCCTGTGTGTATTTTAAATGAGGTGAAAGCTTCTTGAGTAGCTACATGGTTACGCTTTTTTTTTATACTTTTCTGTTATGTTTACTTTTTTTCCCAACCCAAATTGGTCTAGGTAGAGCAGAAATGCTTTTTAAACCTATAAATTAAAAGTGCTGTGCTCTGATGGTATTAGTGTATCCACTGTTAAATGAGAGAAGGAAGCTGCAGGAATAGCAGTTACACACTTGGAAACATCCTTGCAGAAAGCCAGGCTGGATCACTTAGCAGAAAAATTAAACAGTGTTTAATAGAATGAAAAAAATGCAGCTTGGCTAATTTTCTATACAAGTTTAGTTGGGAAGAAAATACTGTAGTGTTAAGTGTATTCACTCACTGCAGGGAGTGAATAAATTAATATGATTTTTGCATCCAAATAGCTATGTTTGAAAAAACTGAGCTTTATTCCATTGTGGTTTTTCTCTCCAGGTAACAGATGATGGTGTTGTAGCACTAGTGAGTGGAACATGTTCGAAGAATTTAAAGGTAACTGACTTAACCTAATAACAAAGGGAAGAACAAAAGAAAATACCTGCAAATTAAAATTATTATTATTATCAGCAACATTTCTTCTGAGGAAGTGTTTTTACTGACTGACTTTCATTTCTTACATCTTTCAAGACCCTTGGAGTTTATAAATTGGAAAAACTTTACAATAAGACAGTGCTTTTTTTGCTTTTATCCTACAATCTCCAAAATATTTTACCAAATCCTAATTTCACTGGATTTCATTAAATGCTCTTTTTTCTGCATTTCTTCTTGTACGTTGTATTTATGGATAGGTAAGGCAATTTAGAGGACAGGAAAAAAGCTGGTAACAATCTGTTTCTTTATTCTGCTTTTCATGTTTTCCTAGCATGTACAAGAGGCAGTAGTTGAACAACTGAAGAGAAATTAAGAAAAGAGCAGGGTTTAATCTAATCTTGAAGAAGTTACTTGATTTCTTTTAGGAACCATGTAAAAATAAATAGATAGAAATACTAAAAATAAATAAATAGAAATACTAGAAACTCCAGCAGAGGCTATTTGGGGAAATTTTGGGAAACACCAGAATTTAGTTTGGGTTCTGTTCTCCTGGACAATCAATTGGTATGAGAATGTCAAAGTGATGGGACTCACCATGGAATCTCATTGAAGAGTTTTCTCAGATGTCTTGAATGGTATGTGTGTGTTGGAAAAACTCAGCTTTATGTTTTTAGTTTAGACCCTTTCCGGAAAAGCTGTCTTATTTTTCCTTAGATTGATATTTTCCTGGTCTGTACAGGACCACATATGAGGTCAGTGCACAGAGGTCATAATTCCTTCTGGTTGGAGATCTTTGAAACTGGTTGGGCAAAGGAAAGCTTTGCCTCTGAAACTCTGGGTGCTCTGACAGGCTGTTGTCATTCATGTTCTCCTAACAGGAGATACACATGGAGCGCTGTGTGAACCTGACAGACGTGGCTGTGGAAGCTGTCCTTACCTGTTGTCCCAAGATACACATTTTTCTGTTCCATGGCTGCCCACTGATAACAGGTTGGTCTAATCATAAGAAGATAATTACATGCTGATCATACCTTCTTGCTTTCTGAAAAGCACACTGTACTCCATAAGTAATCCCAAACAAATTAATCACTTACTAGATAAAATAATCATACACTGAGATTTTCAAAGCAAGCTGAGAGTTATGCTTTGAAATGTAGCAGCCTTCAGAGAGAGATTTTTTTTGTTGTTGTTTTGGAAACTGGATTTTTTTCTTCCTTTTTTTTATCCCTCTCAGCATGTTGATGGAGACCCAAAGACTTCAGAAAAATGCTAGCATCTTAAACCCTGACTCTGTTCTGAAAGTGTGGAACAGCATCCATTGAAGAAACTGTGGAATGGAGTAGAACAGCCTGTGGGTGTTCTAATTCCATTGGTTGGTGATGCTTTACAGTTAGGTGGTTGGAGAAAGAACCAAGAGGATTTGGATTCCTACAGATGTATCTGAAGTGTGATGATAGCAAAAGAAGCATAAATACGGATATAAGATTTCCTTACTGTGTTGTGTATCTATTCCAAGCACCTCTATAATCTGAATGAAAAGCAAGAAATTCCTTTGTTCTTTTTCAGATCGTTCCCGAGATGCTTTAGAGCAACTCATCATATCAAACAAAATCAAGCAACTAACTTGGACTGTTTACTGATGATTTATGCTGTACATGTGAGTGTCAAGTTTACAGGTGGGAGAGCTCCTTCAGCAAACATGCACCTTGGAGAGCTAGCTGGTGACTTTTGTGCCACCAGGTTGCATCCCTCCTGCTTCCCACTGGAGGTCTCCGTTGCCATTCCAGTCCTTGCTTGTGAGCCTCGGCTTCCCCATTGTATCTCCTTTGAGTCCTGTTTGTCTTTGCATTGATCATATTTCATTAAGAGGAAAGTTAAACTATAATTAATATTACAGGGCCGTTGCTCAGGCTTCAAGAAGTGCTGGATTTGGCTGCTATTTAGTATCCTTTAGCAATTCAGCAATTTGTACAAACCCAGTTTAGGTAAGTCTGTGTTTGGAGTTCTGTATTCTGGGATGGTACTTGCCGCTAAAAGTACTGAGCCCAAACATAACATTGACACACAGAAATGTCTGTAAAGTTGGGAGTTTAACAAAAATCAACAGACAGAACTGGTGAATGGAGGTGGCCTTAACAGCAGTACAAATATACTTTCAATTGTAACAAAGACTCTCCTTTCACCATGTACTTTTGCTAGGTCTGAAATAAAAAATGTAGGTACCTTTCTTCTGATGTTACTGATGATGATGCTGAAGATTTCTGTTCTTATTTACAATCAAATACTTGCTGGATTTTTACACATCCAAAACTACAGCCTGTGAATGTGTAAACATAAACTTGCTTGGAACTGTTATGGTGACTTTACAAATTCCAGAGTAGTAGCTGTGACCAAGAAAAGGATTTTATATATGGGAAAATATTTCATTTGCTCTGTATTTTGCCTGTGTTTCTACAGGAAAATCCTTTTAGGGAACAAAACATTGGTACTCATAAGTGTATCTGTGAGTGAAATAGGACCAAATGTAGTGTCTGGGAACATAAATCACAGGATGGTAGAGGATGAGTTCTGCTGTATGCAGTTCATTATACATGCAAGGGCCCCCAAAAGGTGAAAATACCAAAAAATTTATTGTTCAAGTATAGTCATATTAAAAATTAATTTTTGAATTGTAGAATGAGTTTATTACATGATTGAGCAGTGCTGTTAACACAATTACCAGTCATGTTCCTTGGCTTTCTTGAACCAGCATACCCTCTAGTGAGAACTCTATGATTTCTGCTTTAAGCTCCTTAATGCAAGCCATTTTAGCTTTATCAGGGCATGGAACACACTGGGTTCATCCTCTAGATCTGGAAGTAGAAGGGTTTAGTTATGGTGGTCTAACATGGATTTGATGACATCTGGAAACCTAAAGAGTTTAGGCAGCCATAAGGAACATGTTTACTTTACCATTTAACTCTTGTCATAGCTACACCTAAGTGTTGCATAAATAAACCAGTCTTGTATTAATCTATTAAAAGTTCAGGTCTAATTGCATGGAACGTATTTTTTGTTGCCAATATTAAAGAATATTATGATGTTTGACAACAATCTTTGTTTTGTTGATTATATGGTTTATGAAAGTGCAAGTCTATTTAGAAAAGTTGTTCAGGTGTAACTAAAAGCATATTTTTCCAAGAGCAGCACATAAATCCCTTATTCTTGTTGCATGGCTCAGCTCAGTGATGTGTTCCTATGATCCCTGTGGGTGTAACTGCACCAGTACAAACCATTGGTGCAAGAAGTTGATTTTGCTACAGTAGCCACAAGCCTCTGACAGTTGTCATTGCAGCAAATCCTTGTGCCAGATAGAGGCCTAATACTCTAATTACCAGGTTTTATTTCCCCTTTGTTTTTTGGGGTTTTTTTCTAAAGATTATCTTATTGTTAAGCCCTGTGGAATCTCTGGCATCAGTCAGGGCCCACCATTCGTTTGAACTCTTGGACAAATTTGTGTTGCACTATATTTGATATTGAATTGTGTAGCTGTTTAGGCAGCTCTGTGAAGCAATGCTAATGCTAACCTCAGTGTCAAAGTTATCCTTTTTCTCCTTGCTGATATAACCTTGGATTTGTCATGTTGAAGGCAGATGCAGCTTATATTGTGTCCTTAAGTGTGCCTGTAGATTTACCATCCTCCCCTACAGCCTCTTGTCAATGTGTAACTTGGTGCTTAAAAGCTGTACAAGGTAACACTGTATTTTTAGGTTTGAAAGTTTAATGTAAGTAATTTTAAATCTTTCACCATTAGAGCTTGAGTCTGCCTTTATGTCTTTAGTATTTGCATAACTCTACTGGAATGTTTTTTGGTTCATAGTAATTTTCAACAAATGTTTACAGGCACTGGGTGAAGTGGGAGAAGAACCTCATGGATGTGCTTACCACTTCATGTTCTCTATTGTTTGGATATTGTTATTGTTGTGAGCCTTGCAGAATATTCACATATTGTTCTGAAGATTAAAGTTTAGAAGTTGGGTGTTCGGAGAGTTCTGAAAACTTGTTGGATTATAGAACCATGTACATCTGACTGTGCTCCTAAACCTTCATGGATACCATGATTTTCTGAGTGAGTGCCACACACTCTTTGACATTTGTAAGCTTCCACCACAGCAGCTGGTATTGGAAGAGTTGTAGGTGCACTGTGTTCTATGGTGCAGTTATTCGCTCCCCCTCTCTGCTTGTTCAATAATTGACTGCTAAAGTTGACACTACTGTAAGACTGCTCTGAGACTGGCTACAGTTACAACATCTTACCTGAGCATCAGATTTTTTTTTATCATGTTTGGCACATGAAACTGGTTCTTAGTTGGCAGATAAAACTGAGAATGATTCTGGAGTTTGTCCAGCATCTCCTCAAGAGAAGAGCAAAATAATTATATCAGGCTTTTATTCCCTGTTTTTATTTAGTTATCCTCTGTTTGTCACAGAAGTAAAGACTTCATCCCTCAGCAGCTTCCCAAGGTGACATTGCCTGGTTTGCCCTTGAAAAGGGTAATGTAGGGAATGTTGATCATCACTTGACGCTATTCTCAAGGGGATGAAGTTACCCCATAGCTGGTACTATTTATTCACTTTCCATTTATTAAAGCTTTTACACTGGCTGGCAGTCAAGAAGCACAGTTTAGATTTGGGTGCAACTCCTACACAATCACTCTGGCAGTTTCAAGGAAGAGGAAATTTTTATTATAGAGGGAAAGGGGGGGGGGGTGTTCAATTTAGTTACTTTGACATTCAGAAGAGATACCCAGAAAAAAAACAAGGCACTTCAAGTTGAGCATATTATGAGCTAATAATCTAGTGGAGAATTTTATGGAGGGCAGCAATAATTTTCTATATTTAGAAATTTTCTATAAATAAGCTGCAAAAGCCTGGGGAAGCAGTGAAGTAGTCCTTCGGCCACAGCTCTCTCCCCACAGTCTTATGCTGGACATCCAAAACATTTCACAGGAATGTCAGCAAGACACAAATATACAAGGGAAACATCAAGCATGCAAACTCCTACATGTAAGTTGTTTGTAGATCTGCACTTCAGTGCAGGCCCCTTTGAACACAGTTTGCATGTAGCTTTTACCTCAAATTGAGCAAAAGCCTCAGCATGATTGAAATCAGTCCAGTGGAGGTACAGTAAGCTGCTTTACTTTAACAGATAATTTCTCTGTTTAATTCCATTTTCATTTTATATAACTGCAAAAAGCCAACCAAGTGAGACAAAATTCCAGAGAAAGGCAGCTTCAAGAGTTGTCTAAGCCGTTTGAGGGCTGATAACTCCAGACGATACTTGATGTTAGCCCGTAATTTTCTTGTCTCGTATACTCAGGCAGTGAATATTCTATAACTTTGTGCAGCTGACTGTGAATGCTGTGGCTTAGAAACTGATGCCTGCCAGGGTCACCAATCAGCACTTCAGTCTGGTGAATCCTGATGCACTTCTGCAGCCACTGATGCAGACCATCAGCAAGTTGTTCATCATAAAACATATCTCCTAGAACTATGAGGTCCCAGTTGCCAGCCTCTGAATTGATGATGTTCTTAATGGTGATGGGGAAGGGATTCAAGTGGTTCAGTTCGCAGTTCAAGATCATTGCCATTCCTGCAACTGAAGAAAAGTCATAGGAAAATTAAAGTTACATTTTAGGAGCCAGCCCCCTTACACATTTCTGTGATACATCTTTCAATTTAATCTCTCAAATGTTGTTGTTCATCTTGTCTAGGGGGCTTCCACAGTTTTTATGATGACTCAAAATCTAGTATGAAGTGATGAAATTTTATCCTTGTTACACCATGACACAGGGAAGAAGTATTCCTAGAATGGATACCAATAGAAACCAATCATGGAATTGAAGTAGAATATAATAACTGCCTTAATCTATGGATATACTTCCTTCCTAACTAATGAGTAATTAAATTACAAACAAACTGTATTCATAAGTCAATTATGGAAAGACAAAGTCTAGAGGAAAAAGGCAAAATCTAGGCCCTGATGTACAGGAAAATGCCTTTGTCCTACAGAGAAGCCAGCTTGCTCCTTGTGCTTGGAGCTGTCATCCAAACCAGCTGTGATGGTGTATGGGCAACACTTGACAGAAACTTTCCTGTTTGTTCTAAGTAGCTATGGAGATAGACCTGGGCCAAGAAAGGCTGGTACAACCCAGCTTCCAATACTGGCAAAACCCATTCCTCTTTTTAGCATTCTTAGGGTTCTGTTTGGAACTTGAATTTCTCCCAAATGGAGTGAAGAAAATCTGTGTTAAAGGTGTTTTAAAATTGAGTAAGTATCTTTACACAGAGATGATAAAAAGCCTTACTAGGGTCAATGTCATTGGCAAGGACGTGGGATGCACCACTCATCACAGCAGCTATTGCTGTTGCTCCACATCCACTTCCAAGATCCAGAACTGATCGCCCTTTAACCACACTTGGATTATCTAAAATGTACCTGAAAAAGAAAAGCTGTTAAAGCAGTGAACCAGATCATGCAAATTCTCAGGTTTACATTACACTGCATAAGTTTCTTGCCAAACATGTAATGAAGTGTGGTACCTTAACACTATTCCACATGTGCAGCTGCCACGAAACTCCTTATTTGTCTCGGATGATAGAAAAATCAAGAACCATCATTTTTCTCCCCTACTCCTCTCCCACCCACAAACAAAAATAAATTCAGCCAAGTAAGCAACATTTTATGTTATTCAGCTTCTTCTCTGACAGGTGAGCTTTTCGGTTAAGTAGACACAAACTGGTAAGAAAGACACTTCTAGGTAACTAGAATTCATCAGAATGCACAAGAAATAGTAAAGGATTTGTAGAAATTAAGAGCAATCTGACTGAACAAACATGATATATTCACAGTGAATATGGTGCCCACCCATCAATCTGAAACAGTGCTTATGCAACTGTTTCGAAGAAGAGGAATTTCTCCTCTTTCTTTTCCTGAGCCATGCAGATAGAGGTGCAAATGCTTTGAGACTGCTTTGTGTTAGTAGCATCAAGAAAAAGAATAGAGCTGTGGTGAGCAGAAAGTGTATCTTCATCTAATTGCTGACACCTGCCAAGAGAAATCCTGAAAAACCTTTAGGCTGGAAGTGGAGAACTGACAGAAGGCAAGTAGCAGTTATTGTTAAATACTATGAATCATATTATAACCATTGCAGAGGTTTCAGAACTTTAACAACTGCCTTGAAATTCAACTGTCTGCAAAGGGGAAAGCCACAAGTGTCAGGGAGAAGAGCCCTGGGTGAAACGAATTACTGCAAACTGCCATAATTTTACTGCCAATTTCCATAACTTCTTTTGAAGTAGAAACAAGAAAGGATTCTACATTTGTGTTATCTTCTGACAAGGAGAGTGATAGCTGACTCTTCACAGAGGGCTACAAGTAAGCACAGCTTTTGCAGGGGGATTCCAGTGCAGATAACTGTAACAGAAATGTGAAGACTGGTATACATTGGGAACAAATGGATGGAAATGTCTGGGCCTGGAATGGCACCAAGAGGCCTGGTAAGCTTGTCAAGTACAGGACATTTGTGTTGAGGCTCAGCAGCTCAGGTGTTTAGCAGCACTCCCCTAAGGACAGCCCCTAGTTTACCACCAGGACCAAGGACAGGGATGGGATCTCCATAGAAGTGCTGTGTTTCTCCTTTCTAGGGGTTCATCTTGGATTTGCCATGACTTTCCATTAGTAATTTGTGTAGGACATGATGTGGCCCTTGTTTCCAGTGAGTGGTTACTGAGTTACTGCTGCTGATTTTGGTGTCTCAGGACAGCTGGATGCTGCTGTATCCCCTGGCACAGTGCACACAGTGTCTGTGCCCTCCTAGGTTAACGAGGAATCTTGGATTATACCAAGAGTAGCAGCTTGAAATAGGAGACTCCCAATGCTGTGGAAACGCCAGCTGTGAAAGGAGGACAGTTATGGAGGCAACCAGATGTTTTTGTGCTCCCTTTTTACTCTTCCAAATTATGCAACTGATTTCTGACATTTCTTAATACATCAAATCAGTGCATAAACAGTAAGACAATAAAGCAATGAAATGCCAGATAATTATTACTGCTATCCAAATATCTGAGCATACAAATCATATGATAACAAAATGAAGAGATTAGTTAATCTATTTTACATACCCCATGTTTAAGAGCACTGTAGTTCATCTACGTGGCAGGCTAATCAACTCATAATTTAACAGTAAGACTCATCTTTTACCTGGTCAAAACTGCCTTCTTATTTATGCTTTCTTGCAGAAAAACAGTAACGCCCCAATTCAGATTCTTCCCTTTCATCTACGTGGGGACTCTCTGACAGCTTGTTCTCTGCTGTAAAAGTTAAGATTTTTTTTTTTTCTTGCTGTTTAAGTGAGAGATTTTACAAAATAAAAGAACTCTAGTTCTTGGGAATCAAGAACATTAAAGACATTTTGACAAACAAAATCAAAATGTGGCTTCTGGTGTGACTAAAAGCCACAGTAAGTTGCAAAAATAAGGCTGCTGAAATCCTAGATGAGGAGAGTTATTCAGGCTCAAGTGCATCAGCATTAAACTACTTTTCTCAACAAACCAGAAGCACATCCATACTCCTGTCTCTCTCCACAAAAAACCCCCACACATTATGACAAAAGAGCAATCCTCTTGTTTAGAGTGATAGAATTAAACACCTCACTACATTTTGATGGCAACTTCACAGCCCTTCCATGGATCCAAATTCAGCCCTGTTGTCAGCACATGCATAGCCACTGAATATAACCAATTTCTACTTCAAAGACACGAGTTATTTTACACAGCAGGTGCTGGAACTCGCTGCCAGGCAGCAGAGATTGAGACACTCCAGAGTAAGCAGAGAGGAGGATGGATAATGCACCCACAATAGGCAAACACACATCACTAGGAATCGCTACAAACAGAGCCAGGTGTGACATCCCAGCACACTGGACTTATCAGCTGTTGTGCATTGTGCTGCATACCTGGAGAGGGCTTGGCCTCCTGGCCAGTAAATTGCCCAGAAGGGGTCCCCATAAGGCCACAGGTCAGGCTTTTCTCTCCAGAACCTGCAGCGAGGGGTGAGGAGGCGCAGCCGGATCTCTGGTGTGAGGTGCCCGCTGTTGGTGACCTCGGTGTTCTCCTCCAAAAAAGCCCTCACCTCAGGGTCCAGAGACTTGCCTGTGCTCCAATGGCAGCAGCGCTTCCAGCACAGAGAGGGGCCTCCCCTCCTGCTTCTCCACACCTTTGCAAGGGTGTTCTGCCTGCCCAAAAGGAGGAGCCACTTCCAGCCACGGAATGCCATGCTTCCCCAAGGACACCAGCCTTCCCCAGGAGATTGGAGCACAGCTTATCTGAAGGAAGTGATGAGGCACGGAGCTTGAAACAAACTCACAGGATGTTGTTTTTCATAGTTATGGATGACAATTCCTGAAAGGAGAAAAATGCTACATAAGTGATGTTTCTTCAGTGACTTCAAGGCTTTGTACCACCAGAGACTTTAGGAAGAGGAAGTCCCTATGCTCTTGTGCCTTGCCCCTGCCCCTTAAGTCTGAAAGAAGTGGTATTCGAGGAAGAAGCTAGTAAGAGACCCATTCAGAAGAGTACCCTAAACTTATCCACTGAGAAACAAACAATTAGTGGGACAGCTGATAGAGATAAAAATTAAATGTGCAACCTTTTAACAACCCTCTGCCCTGAAGATATACACACAACAATCTACTCCCATTTACGGTTCTTCCACTGAATCTTCAGATTTTGCAGGAAGACTCTGGTATTTGCAGGTCCTGTGGACATAGCAATGGTTATCAGTAGGTTGTTTGAAGAGACACCATTAATTACAAGTTTTATAATAGTGATGAGTCTTTCATACAAAAGCATCTTTTTAAAGGCAAGCAATTAAAGGATTTCCTCTCTCTCCCTAAAATTTATCAACCTGCCAGCTCAAAAATTGACAAAAATAGAAAGAAAAACCCCAAAACTGATGTTAATCATAGTAGTCCTAATTCATTGCATTTCAGTCTGTATTTTAAAGGATTGGTTAGTCTTGTGGTGCAACAGTCTCATGTGGATGCTGTCAGCTGTAGAAGAAAATATCTCTATAGCCCACTCTGACAAACTATATAAACATGCTCCAAGCTGTCTGAAGAGAGAAACTGAATCCAACACATTTAAATGAAGTTTTTAGGTGGTGATACATTCAGACTGGACAGCCTTGTCACACCACTCAAGGTGTGTAGTACGCTTCACACAAACAGTGAAGGAGAATGAAAGACTGGTATGTCAGAGTTTAGATTAGTTTAAGAATCAAGAGACTGGAGAGTGGAGAGGCACAGTACTGCACTGATAAGCAAAGGAGGAGCCTTTCAGCACCTAGTCACCAAACTTTCCTCACCTGCCTTCTCTTGCTCCTGGGCCTTTCCTATGCTGATCCTGCGAGTACAGGCATCAGGAAGTGGCCTGAAGGGAGAGGAAATGTTTTCCAGTCTTCCTGCTTAGATCTTCTTCACCCATGCTTTAGTATTTTCATATCCTTTTCCCTTCCTCACCTTGCTCTCTAATTTCTTTTCAATAACTCAGACTTCCTTGCTTCAGGGCACAGCTTTTGAGCCTCCCCTGAAACTGATGACCAGAGAAGCATTTCAGGCCTGTGCTTCCACAAGAGCAAGACTGCAAGTACAAACAAACAAGAAACTGAACTCATTGTTTTGCAATTGTTTTCTTTCTTCTGCAGTGGTTTTCACAAACCAGCAGAATGATGCATGAAGAAAACTTTCATCCCAGCCCCAACAATTTTTCACAGCAGAAGAATCATGGACAACTTCATCTAATAGCTATTGCAGGTTGTCCTTAAAACTAGACAAAGGGACAACAGGAAGAAAATGGTGAAAAAGTCTTAATGCTTTGTAATTCATTAGGTCAGTATTTCTATATTTGTCTGAATAAATAAAAAAATCATGTGTGTTTAGCAGTATTTTTGTTGTGTGCTGGCCTCTGCTTTAAGTACTAAGTTTCATCACTTACTAAAATGTTAAGCTGTGAACTTCACACTTTGCTATTCAGGCTGATACTCCCACTAAATCTTTGTTTAAATCATTGGCTAAAGGCTTTATGTTTTTATTACAAATAAATACACACAATGAAAAATTTTGCATTTTTCCACACTGGAGAATGCCATTCAGCAGAGTCCATGTAATTAATGAATGCAATTAGCAAATGCCTTCCTTCTTGAAGGCAGAGCTCTATAATCCTCATCTGCCTAAGGGAAGCATGATGTTAACTGCAATCAATTGGAGAGAGAAATCTTGTCAGCAAATGCTGTATGCTGGCTTTTCTCCATGAATTGCAGCAAATTAGCAGGGCTGTGATTCTGTAGCATTTATTTTGCATGGCCTGTCATGATGGCTACTCTGCTGAAATTAATCATCAGTATAGAAACACCTGCCAAGAGCTCAGCGCTCAGGATGCCAAACTGAGCTTAAGTGCTTAGTGAGGGAAGGCATCAGGATGGACATCCCTGTGTTTGACACTCCTGGCTTGCTCATTTTCCTGGGAATAAAATCAGGATGGATAGCAGGATGGATATCCCTGTGTTTGACACTCCTGGCCTGTCCATCCTACAGGGAATAAAATCAGGATGGGTATCCCTGCATTTGGCACTACTGGCCTGCCTGTTTTCCTGAGAATAAAATCAGGACGGATATCTGTGATAAATGGAGATGATTCGTGCTAACTAAATTGTAACTATTTGGAAAGTTATTATTAGAAAGCAATAAAGGGAATTAAGTGTTACAAGGCAGATGGACTCCTTTGCAGATGTTGCATGTTAAAAATAGGATACAGGATGTAGTTTTAAGGTAAGTAATGTCTCCAGACAGAATCGACCTTGAGATGGACAAAGTTGGAACAACTTCAGGCATAGGGTCTGAAATTATGGTTTTATCTATGAAATACAAGGCTAATTATTGGAACATAATGCTTACTTACATAACACAACACTTAGTATGCACACACAACCTGTGAGGCTATCCAGAGGACAACAAGGATGAGTGTAAACCTTCATCCAAAGACCACCAAAAGAAGACTGAAGACCCCTAACAACAAGTGAAGCATGTGCTATGAAGTATAGTGACGTAGAATTTAAGAATTTAAAGTGGGAGGAAACTTATAGGAAACATTAATGAATATGTATAAGCACATAGTATATAAGTTTAGTTTGAATTGCTTTGTTTTGTATATGAGGTAGGGTGAGAAGCCCTCTCCGAACCCTGGTCAGTTTTGCTTATGTTTTAATCATGCTTAATTACTGGAAAATTACATACATGTATATATACATATATATACTTGAATACATTCACTAAATTGTATTCATTTATACCAAATTGTTATTCAATTCACTAAATTGTATTCTTTTATACCAAATTGCCATTCAATTCACTAAATTGTTCTTATTTTTAATTAAATATCTGTTAACTCTATAGACCTAGTTGTCTAATTTCATTCATAACAATATCCCTGTGTTTGACAATACTGGCCTGCCCATCCTACAGGGAATAAAATCAGGGTGGATATCCCTTCATTTGACAATACTGGCCTGCCCATCTTACTATAAATCAGTCGGCAAGTAGAACTTGGACAAGAAGAAAAAAACGTAGCAAAACACACAAAAAAACCCCCCCCCCCCCCCAAAGAAAAAACAAACCCCAAAACGCCAATTTCTATTTCTATGCAATGTAACTCTTTTTTTTTTTTTTTTTTTTTTTTTTAAGGTGACAAGAGCAGTCCGGAGCCCAACCACCCCGCCGCACCTTCCCCTCGAGGGATGCCAGCCCGCTCCCGCGCCCCGGGCCGAGCGGCCGGGGCCGCCCCGCCGCCATCGCCGCTCGCCCGGCGCTGGGCTCCCGCGGCAAAGCGGCCGCAGGCCTCGGGAGCACGGGCAGCTCCCGGCCGGGGCAGGGGCACAGCCGGGCCCGCTGCCAGCCCGGCCGCAGCTCCCGGCCCGCACGTACCTGCTGCTGCCGCCGCCGCGCTGCCGGGGCCGGGCTGCGCTCCCGCCCGCCCTTAAAGCGGCAGCGCCGAGCGGCCGGCCCTGCCCTCAGCGCCGCCGAGGCCTCGCCGCAGCTCGGGCCCGAGCTCTCTCCCGGCCTGCAGCGCCTGCCCCGCTCCAAGGCTGAGCCCTGCTCCGTGCCCTGGGCTTGCTCCGCTCCGAATGCGTTTGAAAGGCTTTTCTGAAAGACTCGCGTTCAGATGTGAACTAGCGCTGTGTTTAAAAACGCTGATAAAAATCCACGCGGGAAAAGGAGCGGTAATGCGCGTTCCATTTGAACAGCAGGGCAAATGTGGGGTTGTTTTTCCCTGTGCACGTCAGATCAAGGTCTTATAAATGAAAATTCTAGACTTGCCAATATGTCAAGTAATATAGCCAATTTATTAATTTGTTCGATAAAAGGTGAGCAAGTTTTGCAGCACGCTGGGTGCCTTGAGGATCTCTACCTTAAGCAACGCACAAATTCAGGTCTCAGAGGTTAGTCTTATTATTCTAGGCACTTCTTCAAATCTTCAGTTGTTTTTTACTTGCTTTTTCTTCATAATCAGCAGCTGTGGTTTTTGGACATCTGCTGGGGAGGTGGTCCAAGGGGGTCTTCTGATGTCTCTCTGGTGTCCCATCTTTCTCTTAAAACATCTTTTTCCATCAGCAGTTTGTTTAAGCAAGCATATATTTTGTTAGTCAGCATATAGTTTGCAAAAGCTTTCTTTCAGTCATTTCACAACCTAAAGCTAACCTGTCTAAAAATACCTTCATAGGCTCTTTCCTCAGTTATTACAAAACTCAATGTTAAGATGTTTCAAAATGCTTTTGTAGAGCTTTTTAGCTCATGTTTGTCCTACTTCCCTTTTTTAAGTGATTACAAAGTTTTCTTCAAACTAATTTATAGTTTATACAAAGGATAGTTTAAACTACGAGGTAGCTTAAAGCTTGAAATTTTGTTGTTAGAACAAGCCGCTAGGTAAAAGCATATTGTTACATAATTACTTTGTTAAACTCTGCCTTCTCCTCGGCGTGTTCCCGTTCCTATTTCTGCTGCTCGAATGATCCCTTCGCTTCTCTCTGCCCAGACCCTCTCCGGTGTGGGCAGGAGGGAGGGGGCTTCCCTCGCTTCACCGTGTTGCTGCTGTCCCCCGGGAGGGCACAGCGCTGTGGTAGGTAAGCACACCATCAAAACACTGGGGTTTCCTCCGAGGCCACATTTCCACGTGGCAGTGACTGGGACTCATTGGTGTGCGACAAGGAACCAAACCCACCTGCATGCTCTCCGATTTCTCAGTTTCTGAGCTTCACAGAGAAATTCCCCCGAATGGATTCACCTCCCTCTGAGACCTCTGCGACTCCCCAACAGCTCCCACCTAGTCTCTGCTCCATCTCCAGTCCCGTCTGCTGGCATTCAGGGAATACGAGCAGCTTGTAACAGGAGTGACGAATGTGGGGTTCTCTACCTTCCTGGTGGGACCAAGTGTACCAAATTTCTCGCGTTGCCTTTTTAGAAGGCTCTTGTGCCTTGCCCGAGGTGATGATTCTGCATCCCTTGGGGTGCCAGGGGTTTAAACCTGGCGATTCCTGAGCCCGAGCCTGGGTCTGCCCAAAACTCCGGGGTTACGAGGCCATCTAGTGATCTGTGAGCTCGTTACAATTAAAATGTACTCTCCAGGGTCGGAAAGCTGCTTGTAAACCAGGATCTCTTATTTAAATGCGTGTGATCCGCAGTCTCCCGAGAGAAGGTGACCCCTGCGTGCCGGGCTGCAGAGTGACCAGGATCCAGACAGAAGCTGGTGTCCTCCTGACACACGAAGGAGCCTGGAATCCACAGACATGTTAAACTACAGGAATACTTGCATGCCTTTTACTCTTCTGAAGCAGGACCCACATTCAGTCTTTTTAGAAATGATCCCTCGAACTGTATCAACAATTTGTGGTTTAAGCTCAAGGAAGGGTGTCATTTCTTGGAGCCCCTAGGGGAATGGTGAAGTTTCAAAGGTCTTTCCGCAGCTTTTGCTGGTCCTCTCCAAGATGAGAGATATTGAAAACATTCATAGCACCCAAAATGATGAATGAAACATGCAATATTTTGTGAAATAAAAATTGTGAATAAAACATGGGGGTTTGTGCCCTCTAGGTACTCACCACCATGCTAGGAATAAAGAACTCGGTAATGTTATCAACATCAGCTCAGGATGCCATGTAAGATATGGTACCAGGACGCTGACAGGTGATGATACAGCTCTACCTTGCACATTTTATTTTATGCCTGACATGGTTCTCAGGGAAGCTTTTGCACTTAGATCACCAGCCTCTTTGATTGATATTTTAACAAGAATCTTCTCAGATCTAGCTTTTCTGAACTTCTGATATATGATATTTTTCTTAGTAGCTATGTGAACCTCAGTCACTGCTGTCTAATACAGACCAACATCACACTTAAAAAGGCAGTTAAAAAGGATAGAATCTTAAAATCACAGAGTGACTTGTGTTGGAAGGGACCTTAAAGATAATCTAGATCCAGTCTCTCAAAGAAGTTGTCTGGCGGCTCCCAGTTGAGAGATTTCTTAGGTGAAAAAGGAGGGGTAAAGTCTTTCCCAGTAACAGTGGCAGGAATGTTAGAATCAGAATTTTTTTCTCATTTAACTACAAATAATTAGTTGTGATTGTACAGATTCTTAGTAGGAGGTAAGAAAGCCTCAATACCAGTGATAGCTGCCATACCTCTTGTGAGAGTCTAGGTGAACCCTTTAACCTTTCAGGACAAGCTTTGTGCTGATGATTTCAGCAAAGTATCAAAGCCTGTCATCCGTGAGAAAAAGAGTTTAATTTCCAAAGGCTTTTTGCTTTAGATGTGGACATCTGAAGAATTTCTGCTACAATTTCTGGTATCTTCAAATTACCAGAAGTGTGCTGGAATTTGATCTGAGGACAAGGACGTCTTTGATCACCACAAAACTTCGATTTGGTGTATCATGGAGGAGTGCAACACTTGCAAAATGCAGTTGTAGAGTAGCACACAAGGGACTGCCGGGTGTCCAAGGGAATTAGGGGATTACTGGCTGATGCTACCACTGCCCAAGTGTCTGGGGAAATCTTGTTCGAGCCAATTAATAACAAAGAAATGAAGCTGCCCAAGGACAAAGAGGACGGCAAGACAGAGAGGAGCTACCTTCACATTAGCAAGCCCACAACTCATGAATTTTCAGAGATACATAGGTTAAACTCAAAGGAAGGCAGGCCAGTGGTTCAGCAGCCAGGTGATCTTCCCAGGTGTCTCTTCCTCTTCCAGGTAGAGGTGACAAGGTCAGCTGCCCCAGTTTGCTGTGGTGAAAAGACCTCAGTGAATTTCCTTGGTGGAAATTCACCAAGGGGAAAATGGATGGGTTTAGGATGCTGTTGATTTGTGAAAAGCATCCCAGCAATCAGTATGAACAGTCAGGATTTTTGCACATTAGGATCAATTTGTGGTTGCCCAGAGGCTGTGGAAGCAAGTCAATATCAGAATGGTAGCTGGTATAAGTAGCTAAGGTAAAATTGAAGCTGAGAGCTCTGGCTTGGTAAGGGACAGCCAATTCAGTTACTTGGTCATGCCTTCAGCTACAGTCCAATTTTAGAATAACAGTACATCTTTTGCAGTTGAAGAATAGGCATCTTAACATAACAACAATCACATATTATCTGTGATGTGTCTTGAAAGCACTACATGTCCTTTTCATAGGATTCCCTTTCCCCACTGCCTTGCCAGCTGCATTAGGTTAGGAGCAGGAAGGAGCAGCAGCTAGCAGAGATGAAGGCATCAAGTGCCTTCTAGCAGTGGAGGCAAGAAGGGGAATTTGTAAGGTGCAGCTATTTTTCAGAGTGGAGTGATGAAGTGAGGAGAAACTGTATTAATCTGGCCCTTGTACTGCTATAGATTCAGGTTTTCTGGCACAGAAAATCTCTCATCTATGAAAGCCTTGTTGCTAAGAGTGAGAAGTTGAAAACTATTACCCTTGATCTCATTCTTGATTTTGTCTTTTGTCCATGTCTGTGATTGAAGTATTCTTAGCCTTAGCTGGCTGGATTTATTCATGTGCAGTCAGACAAGAGAGTACGTTTTTAGCATGAATGAAGATTGGAAAGATGCATAGAGTCAGGTGGCTTGTGCTTCTCTTTGGTGTATTTTTGGATACTTGTTTTTTCTGTTAAAACTAGAGGGTTCATATTTTCAAGTCCTGTTTTTGAACCATTGAAGTCTCCTTGAGCTAGTGGGACTTGGGCTCCCATATATCTCATGCAGTAATGAGCCTTGGGCTCCTGAGTTTCAGGTCCCAGCAATATTTTGTGATAATCAGCTGAGTAATTGTTCTGCCTGGCATCAGAACATTTATTTGTTTGGGGATTTTGTAATTGTTTTAGTCATTTTTATGTGTGTGTGTGTTCCTACAAAGCCCTGAAAGATGATGGAAGCTGAGTGAATATGGGCAGCCAGGGAAAAAGGCTGCATAGGCACCATGGAGTGTCTCTGTTCTGGTCTCCATACAACAGGTAGCTAAGTTTTCCTGAATGACACAAAGACATTTTTCATGACCTCATCCCTCCTGACTTTCTGAGATAATAAACCCCAAACCATCTGTCTTCCCCATGGCTTTGTCCCACATTTTCTCCATATGTGATATATCAAGGGTGATATGCAAATCTCATTATTTCAGTGTATATATTAGTCCTTAGCTTTTCCCAGACAGGCGAAAACAGTATCAAAGACTAGAGCTCAGCCAACCCTTAGTCTGGAGAATGAAATCATGACCACCAGCTGGGGCCCTAATACAAGTGATGCTTCTCAGTCTTGGCTCTCTGTGTTGCCAAGCAGGATGGATTAATTTCTGTGTTTAAACCTCTAGTTTGTCTCTGACAAATTCCTCTTCTGACTGATTTCTTCTCTTTTCTCCAGGTAGATTAATTGCTCCATCTTGTTCCAGAAACAAATCCTGAAACCATAGTACCTTTGGTCATCTGATTTTAAGGATCATGCTGACAGCAGCTGGTGCCAAGGGGCAAGGAAAGCAAATCAAGATTTCAAGGAGCGGCATCAGCTCGCAGCAGCTGGTTTCCTTTTGCAATTCAAATTTTCTAGTTTTCTACTGGTGCTCAGATCCTGGCACCAGCAGAACTTTTCCTTTCACCTTCCACATGGTAGTCTGCCAGAAATTTGGACCCAGGGACAGAGGAAACAATGGAGATCTGAGACAGACAAGATAGACAGGTGGTGTTTACTCTCTTGAGCATCTAGAGGAAGCTCTCTGCCAAGGACCTGA
This sequence comes from Parus major, assembly GCF_001522545.3. NCBI lineage: Eukaryota > Metazoa > Chordata > Aves > Passeriformes > Paridae > Parus > Parus major. Next base: position 54,590,066 of record NC_031773.1, on the reverse strand, counting down.
CACAATATGCCTCCTCTTTTGGCTGATGTTTGCTATTGTGTCTTGGGAGGGTGTCAGGGTCCTCAAGCAGCTTAACTATGGGTCAGGGTCAGGACCTACTATTCATTATTTTGCATTAATAGCCAGAGGACATGGAAATCATGTGATACCACTGCAAGGAAAGGAACAGACACAAAACTCCCCTGCAACACCTTCCTCACATGATGAAGAGGGTGAAACTGAAGTTGGGTGAAGAAGGGCAGAATAGCTACTGTTTATGCATGTGGAGGCATAGAAAGGTCATAATGGGCTGAAAAAACTTAGCCTTTGAAACTCCTCTCAATTTTCACTGGTATCCTACAACATGTTAAGTCCACTGGCTTTCCCATCCATACTTCAGCAGCGTATCCTCTAAAATTGGGTGTTTGACATACCTTTCCTTTAGGAAACAGGCAACTCTGTCACTCCTGTATCAATAGATTTTAAACACACTTGTCAATAGATTAATATAGTTGGAATAGAGGATTTCAAAGGTCTTTTCTAATCTAAGTGATTCTGTAGGGTTGGTTTACAAAGCAACTCAAGCTGACATTAGCCCATATGTAATGGCTTTGTGTATTTCAAGCTTCTGCAAGTTCATTGTGTTGGCAGTACACTGCAATTTCTTCCCTGCAGCAGAGGACACTGGCTGCAGTGACACCCAAATGGTTTGTTGGGAGCCAGCTTGCTTTCAGCTGGACCTGTTACCTGCAAGGCTGGGCAGGTCGCACAGGGACCTGCTTGGACACCTCCTTGTCCCAGCTCCCAGGGCTTCAAAGAGCAAAGGGAGCCTGAGAACCCCCAGCCTTGTGCTGTGTGATCTCACATTTGGGATTTATCAGCTGAGGTGTGAAGCTTCAATGCAAGCAGCTGCATCGAGTGGAAGCAGCAGTGTCACCGTGACCCCAAAAGCTCTGTCACTGTGAACTTCTTCAGCTGTGGCACCATGAACTGGTGCTGGGGGAGCCAGGCAGGAGCACCTGCAGGTGAACTAATCCTCAATATGGATGAATGGCCCAAGACTAATGAAGCTTACAGGCTGTTATCTTCCAGACTAGAAGGTAAGCACTTCCCCCAATGAAATCAGTGCATCTCAGCTGCTGAGTGCCAGGGCCTTGAAGGCACTAATGGGTCTTTCTGGCCCTGGCTCTCCCCACACCCTGCCCACAGCCCAGAACCCTATTTCAGCACCTCCAAAACTGTCAGTCTATGCTCCAGCAATGTCACTGCAGGGCTGGTCTCTAGCTCCCCACAGTCCTGCCCAGTCTGTTCATAGACCCCCAGCAAGCCATTCCCTTCCCCCTCGCCATCCCAAGGTTGTGTTTCCAGTCTGGCTCCCTTCAATGTCACCCATGGGCTGACATCAGAGTTGGAGCTGCCAGATGCTCTGACAGTGCCTGGCACCAAAGGTTACCCATCATCTCTTGCCTTCATCCCTGCTGGGTAATCTTGGGCACCAGGAAGCCAACGGCTCTGATTTATCTGGGAAAATACTTTCTACTGGGTTTTCCCAGTAACAGCTGAATTTTAGCCTGGAGGGAGGTACTGAGCTAGCTCATTGCCACATTAGACAGTGTCAAATGTGCCCACCCCCAAAGGATATGCTTGATGGGAAGTGCTGGAACTGCTCAGCATGGATCCAGGCTTAAATAAGTTGTGACTATTGCTCTGCAAGGAAGTCACTAAGAAATATGATCTTCAAGGAGAAGCAAACTGCTTTGATCTGTGTCCTTCTGGTTGAGCTCCTCTGCATGAGCTCAGAGCTGATTTCCAGTAAAGCACGAGCACAGTCAGCCAGCACAGAAAAGCTGCAGTGAAGCTGCTGTCAGTAGTAACTCTCCTAAGCAGCAACTCTCCTAAGCATCTCCTGCAAGCAGATGTGCTGTTCTTGGGCATGAGGGATAAGTGGTAGAGAGGTATGGCCAAACCTGTGGATTAGATTTTTGCTAAAAGCACTAGTGGGGAAATTGAAACGGACCCTTGATTAGTATGAACTGCTTCTTGATTCAGAACATAACCCAGAGGACAGAGCAAAGGCAATCCTTGCTAAATGACATAACAATTCACAATTCATTGCAGGAAATACTTTTCATCGTCCTTGATTGCATGTTGTATATTGGCTATGGATTCGATGGCTTTGGAGTTCTTTAGCATGCCCTTGGGCTTTCAAGTGTGCTAGGATGCATTGTAATGTAGATGCAGGGTGTCTGGCACTTCTTACTGAATGAGGCTTCAAAGGGAAGTAGGAATCAGACTCTAATTACATTTGTAATAAGGCCAAAGGCATTTTGACAAAGAGATTACCTGCTGTTCATGGACAGATTTTGGGGTGGTTCACGCTTCCACTGGTATTGGTAGGCAGGGGATTACCTGATTTTTGGTAACTGAGATGAGGGCAGGCAATATTTGTGACTAGGTTTTGAACACAATGGCATTACTTAGGTAGATGTGACTGCTTGAATGCATCATCTCTGGAAGCTTTTCCCAGAGATCATCTATCTGGAAGCACAGACCACTGACACAGCTGTGCCTGAACCCCTGCCACTGCAGACAATATTGCTGTGGGCATGTGGTCCAAGCAGCTTGCCAGGATCCCCTCATGCCTTTCTCCTTGCCACAATATGTGCCTTTGAAGCTCTAGTGCTTTAAGAAGAAGCCCACAGCCTTTTCCTCATGCTTTACGTGGACAGCTGTACTCTGTTGCAAGATCCTCCTGCCTTCTCAGGCCTTTCCCAAACAGACAGTTTGTAAGGGACGGGGGTCCTGGAGCATGGAAACCAAAGGAGTTTGAAGGCAGGGAAACAAACACCTTGAGCAGAGAGCAGAAATCAGTTCAAAATAAAAAACAGGTTTGCTGTCCTCACTGAATGCCCACCTCATCTCATCTCATCTCTGGCATGATCTGCTCATCATGTCAGCAGATGATGGTGTTGGGACGCGTGGGCTGGAGGGACTCAGCGTCGGGGGCTGCTGCCCCTGTAGAGATGCATCTGCCTCTGGTGCAACGCCATCGGGCTGGCCTGGGGAACAATAGAGCTTTATGCCTGGCAGATGTTCAGGCAGTGTTTGCTTTCTTTTCCTGAGGGCAGTTGAAACACAAGGAGCGCACTGACCTGATTTGCAAAGGGGTGTCTGGTGCTTCTGCAAGTCAAGTTACAAGCAATTTGGCCAAGGTCACGAAGCAAGTGAGTGATGCTGTCAGAGATAGATGGAAATCTCTGTGGGGATGCTTTAGCTTGATGGTCCCAGCACAACACCTCCATTAGTGCATGACATGCTAGATTTATTCAAGCAGTACTTTGCTCATTAGTTTTTATCTCAGTAGCAAGTGGGAACAGTCTGCGTGTCTTCTACATCCAAAGAGCAGAAAGTGTACCTTACTCTGAGCAAAATACGGTCTTTGACCCATGGATCTTGGCACCAAACCAAACAAAAGCTAATGGTTACACATGATCTTTCTCCTGACTTCATGGAGTGAGGGACTGGAGCAAACCCTCACCAAATGGGTTGCTTGGCAGGAGGAGGTGCATCTCACAAGCTCAGTATAGAATCACAGGCAGAAGCAGGACAAAATGGCAGGAATCACCACAGACTTTTGCCATACTGTGCCACTGAACATGGGGAGAGGAAAGAGTGGGGTGGTGAAGGACACAAACTTCCAGAGAGCAGGTGTGGCAACCGCAGGGCTTGCCTAGGAGTGGTTTCTGAGTCGGTGTGTGAAGTCTGAAGTCTGTGTGCCCTGAGGGGTTGCTGTGACTTCCCCCTCCAAGACTAAACCCTTGAGGTGGCTGATTTAGCTGGGGGAGGTTTGAAAGGCCAGAGAGGAGGCCAGCCCTGAAGCAGAGCTGCCTCCTCAGCAGAGGGATGAGCTGCATGCTGAGAAGCCTGGCTTGCAGCATGATGATGATGCAAATGAAAACGGACAACAGTTCCATCCCTGCCTATATTTTGGGATCTATTTGCTGATGGTGAACTGGATGCACTCAGGAGAGGCAGACAACGCTACAGATTTGTTTGTGATGGAAGCAGTGGGAACACAGAGCCAGTCCCAGGAAGGAGGGGGGAAGAAGATGCAATATTGCATAATTTCAGTTGCCTCATGAAACCTCTCCCTCAAGGATCCTCTCAGAAAGCAGATAAGAGTGGAATATATCTGTTTGCAATGCAAGGACATGTGTATGATGAATGTACATAAAATTAATGAAATGCAATGGGCTACGATAGGGAATTAGAGATTTAAAACCTTCTGATTTTAAAGCACCAGAGCTTCAGAGGTCCTGTGGCAGAGAATCTGGGAAGTAATCACCCTTTACTTTAAGACTGCTGCATGAATAATAATTATACAATGTGTCAGAAGAAAGCCATGTGCTTTTATTCAAGTTCAATCTTTACAGATATGAGGCAGGTATAGAAGGTGAGCCACTTGCTTTAATGGTATTATAATTTGATTAGATATTAGAATATGTGCCTGCAGTATCTGCTTTCTAAGCAAGGATGGATTGAGCTGGAGGAAATGTTCTTTGCTTTAAGCCTTATGGTAAGTGAGCTGGTTTATTTGGGTTTAGACCCTAAGGCAGCCAACACCTTTCTCATGCTCTAAGCAGTCTTCTTGCATAAGCTCAGAGAATGAAAATTACATTCTTTATGAACCTCTCTATAAAATATTCTGCTGTTGTTGTTTTTCCAACTTCTGCTATAGACTCTTCCACACTTTCTGCCAGAATGACTTGTATTTTGGTCTTACAGTCCATCCTTAAGCCATCCTTATCCCATTTCTTTCAGGTGACTATTCACATCCAGCTCCTCGTGAAGGAGCTGACAACACTGCTCAACTGAAAGTCAGCCAACAAACCCTACAAAGGGTTGAAATGTCCTGAGCATTACAAACCTTGGTATTGCATCTTAGTGGTTTTCCTTCCTTCCACCCTACAGGATCTCATGACCCACAGATACTAGAGCAGAACAGGAGAGGCTTTCAATGGAAAATCAATGTGGCTTGGCAGCTTGTGAAAGATCTTAGAGGGGGAACTGTAGAGCTGTGTGGAGGAGTGAGCAATCCATCATAGCAGCATGATTTCCAATTCATGGAAGAATGATGAAGAAAATAGAAAGTGAAGCAACAGTGTTACAGTGAGGAGAAGGGACATAACCTTTAAATAGCAGGTTTTTCCACCTCTCTGAAGCATTGAGCATTGGCTTCTTGCAGAAGTAGGACAAAGAGCTTGATGGTCTGATCTTTTATGGCAGATCCTAAGGGCAGGGAGAGCTGACACGCTTGTTAGCATTTGACCCAGTTTAAACTAACAGGTTCTGAGGAACGAGGACTCACTGAGAGGTTATGGAGAGGGAAACCTGAACCAAATTGACATTGAGAGAAATATTCATGGCAACTGGAGATACAAGTACCTAAGGAAGAAGAACAAATCTGCCAAGCCAAAAACCTTCTCTTGCTGTGTTGCACCAATGGCAATCCAGCTGATGAAGGAACAAAGCTGCTGCCACAGGAGAGCAGATCAAAGTGAAAGGTCACAGGCAGATCTGGTCTATGCCAGTAAGTTTTTTGTGCCTGTCCCAGTCTGAAATTCTCATTCTTATCTTATCCCTGCTCCTTGGAGGAACATGTACGAAATTCTGACACTGCTTTGTGCTCTGCTGTGCCAGGGACAAACCTTATCTCCCTGGGGTTATTAATAATATTATTTGAATAGAGGACACCCATTTTATTCAAATCCCTTGTGGAATCTTAACCTTTCTTGTTGGTGAAAGGAAAAAATACTCATAATCCCACCCAGTTATCTCTGATCATCCTAGATGTGTCTCATTGCACAATTGTATCAGACACTGCTGCTTCCCAAGCCATACAAATGTTTTTTCATGGCATTTGGCTGATTAATTCGTATGTGCAGCATTTTGTGATACTTTTAGGCCTCCTCTTTGTTTTTCTCTCACTCTTGCAAGAAGCTCCACTGCACCTTTGTGGACCTGCTGTGACTTCTGTAAAATTTAAGCACTTGATGTTGCAAGTAGAGCAGAAGTATTGAAAGAAGGGCAGCCTTTTTAAGGAGGCACTGGTGATCAGTGAAGAGTGGGTTTGGGTGGTGAAAAGACAACCAAAATGCCTAGATTCTGCTAAAATGTCATAAAAGTCACAGATTCCTTGGGATGAGAGCCAGGATGGAGGGGGAAAAAAGCCCATGAGAGTGAAGAAGAGTTATCCAAAGGCAGTGTGCTGTACATAAAGCTAGATCAGCTAGGATCCCTAGGAGGGGAAGACCAGAACAACTTAGATGGAGGGGTTTAGGTGAGAAAATCCAGGCCCAGGGATGTAACACGGCATTCCAGAGCTCAGGCAAGCTGGGTATTGCTTGGCAAAAGATCTGTGACCTCATTAGGATGACTTTTGTGCCCAGAAGATCAGTTGTCTTAGGAGGAGAAATCAGTGTCCCCACAAAAAAATTGTCTGTGGGAGCTGGGCATATAGAAGTTGGAGCTCAATCTAACAGCTAACCCAGGAAGAATGAGTTTATTAATTTTACACCTCCAATCCCATGTGTTGTGCTTTTCCCTCTTGTTTAATGCTATATGCACTACTGATTTTATTGAGATGGAGGTGTCTGTGCACTGAATTTTATTCAAGCAAAAAATGCTGCCTTGTATAGAAGACAGCTAAACCAAAGCAATCTAGAACCAGCTAGCAGCTGGTTTTTATTTAAAGTAAAAATGTCAGAACCATTGTGTTAATTTTTGGGTTATTTTTAGAAGCAGTCTTAATGCATAGATCCTTTAGAGAGGCTGGTGAAGCCTCTGTATTGGACTTCCTGGAGACATCCATGCCACTGAGCCTCAAAAACCAGACATACCTACAATATGAGCACTTGGTTTTGAATGAGAGTCAGAGATTGACTTGTCAAGCTCTTACCATCTGACCTGAGGCTGAATAAGCAAATACATATGAGTTAATAAACAAACCAAACTAAATAAAACAACCTAGCTCTGGTGCAAAGTCGAGAAAATGACTGGTCTCACAGAAAATTTCTCTGCAGCTCCAGCGAGGTTCAGGTTGTTACTGAGTGCTGCAGCTACAAGAATTGAGGATTGTGAGAGAGGATCCATCCTCTTTTTATTTATTTTTAAATTTTTATTTTTTTTTTATTGGAGACCGGGGTTATTGGGAAGGGAAAATATTAGTTTAGCTCTTGTCTGCAGGACAGGAAGCTAAGAAATAAAACAGCATAAAATTTGTTAATTTCATGGGATGAAGAGAGAGAGGAGAGAGATGCTGACCTAGGTGGCTTCCAGGTCAGAGAGTTACTCCATGTACCTCCATAAAATGAGACATGCTCGATGAAATATCAGTTTCCTTGTAGGCAGTTTCTTATCAAAGGCACTTGTTGAACAAGGACAAATGTAAACAATAAAAAGCAAAGATGTGATTCATACTGATAAGAGGTAAAATAAAGGGGTCGTACGAGTCCACAGTAAGAAAAAGATGAAACTGCAATTATTACAAGAAGGCATGGACCAGGACTAATAAACAGATGAAACACAAAAGGATAAAAGTGAAAATACTGAATTTTGCCAACAACCTCCTTATGATATCCAGATGTCAGAATTATCGAGATATGGGGGGAATCTCATCACTTTGGAGAAAAAAAAAAAAAGTTAGAGCTTCGAAAGAATTATCTCTGCCCCTTTAAAAGTAGGTGCAGCTCCCGGACGGAGCTGCCGGTATTTTGGCATCGGGTGATCCTAACGAGAAGAATTCTAGCAGCGGGGGTAAAACGACGCTGATTTCTTTCTGCACCTGGCAGAATGGCTAGTAAATCTTAAATGAACTAGGAACGAAGCAACATTTTAGATTTTTGCTTTGAAAGGGAGCGCGGGTAGCCAAAAAATAGCTCTCCCGTAACGCGGTACGGGTGCCATCCATCACGGAGCGGGGATGGAGACCGCACAAAAGCCATCCGCCGCGGGTGGTGGCTGCTGCTTCCACATTGGGCTGGGGAGGAGGATAAGCCGTTTCCCGGGGCAGGATTCCCGCAGGAAGCGCTCAGCGCAGCCCGGGCGCCGGGCGGGGCCCGGCCCGTTCCGGCAGCGGGCCTCCGGGAGCTCCCTCCCGGGCCGGGGGGAAGAGACATTCCCCGTAGGAAGTGGCACCGTCTCCTGCTTTATTTAAATAAAGCCAACCTCTCCCGCTCACACGCGAGGGAAGCTTTAAGCTGTAATCGCGTGTCGCAAGGACCGCGGACACAAAGGGTGCCGCAGCCGCCCGCGGCTCTCCAGATGTGCCGGGAGCGCAGGGCCGCGGGGCGGGGGCGGCCGTGCAGGGTTTAAATGCCCCGCGGGGGCGGCGCGGCGGTGCCGTCCCCGCCCCGCTCAGCTGACAGCGGGGCC